>NC_041382.1:749888457-749953916 GCF_002162155.2 Triticum dicoccoides
GCAATAATAAATGATGTTATTTATCTCCAAGTTCATAATTATGTTTATGTTCCATGCTATAACTGCTATGGTTCTCGGGTCTGCAATAACACGAGGCTCGGAGGAAGACTCATATGCACGTGTGGAATAATAAACGGTAAGAAGTATTCTTAGTCTGGCCTCTAAGACTAGCTCAAGTGTTGCATGATGGTTCTGTTTTCCTGATCATGGGCATGTCAATGTCAGCAACCTTGAGGGCAAAATGTTAAGAGAACATTTGTGTTGAATCTACCCGGATTGATGTTATGCTATGAGATTCATTCATCACAAGTTTATGGTTGATAACACAGAGATGGTTAATGTTTGCATAATTCCTTAGACCATGAGAGTATCGAGTTTCTTCATACTTGCTTCATGAACTTTGGGGTTTGTTAAACGTCATCCGTAAATGGGTGGCTATTATGGCGGCTTACAGGTTCATGGAAAAGTGTGACAAGTAACTTGATAGCTCAAGATTGGGATTTGCTCCTCCGACGATGGAGAGATATTATTGGGCCCTCTCGGTGTTACGGTATCCATCATCATGTGGCCAGACACAGTGTGATTTGATCACAGGGATGCCGAAACACGAAAACGAGAAAAGAGAACAAAACCGGTAACGAGGTAACTTGCATGGTGGACAAATTGTTCGTCCACGGGGATGCAATAAATCTCACCTTGGGTGTTTGTGACATATCGCGAAGCAACAGGAATAGCTCACTGCAACGGGAGGTTCACTTGAATATTCATTCGGGTGGGTATAGAGTTCCGGTGAGAGAATAGACAAATAGTTTCGTAACATCGAAAAGTTGTTTCGGGATATACCATTAAGTCAAATTGGTTTTGGGACACGCCTGATAATTCTTCGAGGGTGCCAGAATTATTCTGGAAATTTCTGGGAATTTTTTGGGATAAAACCCGAAAATGTTTCGGAGTTGCCGGTACCGCTTTGGTTGTTTTTCGCAGATGAAATTCACTAATCAGAAATTGTTTCAGAATGAATCCAAAATCATTTTAGTGTGTACTGGAATTATTCTAAGACCCACAGAAATATTTTTGGATTTAATGGACTCGAAAAATTGTCTTCATGAATAGTGAAAATGCATTCTTGTTTGCTTTTCGCAGATGAAAATCACTAAACCGGAATTGTTTCGGAACGCGTTGAAAATTATTTTAGTGGGTGCTGGAAATGTTCGAGCCCACGTAAATATTTTTAGTTCGAACCGACGCTGAAAATTGTAGTCATGAATAGTGATAGTGCTTTTTACTTAGCTTCTTGGAGAAGCCACCTTGAGGGCCTTTTGGTATTATCCCCTTGGCTTCTTGGAGAAGCCACCCTTGGGCTTGGCCTATAAATAGGGGTGGAGGGGGCTGCCTAAAGACACACTCTTGCTCTCATACAAATGACATGCATGATCTAGCTCTCTCTCTCCCTCCTAGTGAAATAGTTTCCTAGAGCCGAAAGGTTGTCTGGGTTCCGGCAGGAACTAGTTCTAGACGGTGAAGCCCTGCCGGATAGATAACACCGTATGTGTGCATCTCTGTAGAGAGATCGTAGTTTAGGTCTTAGTTTGAGAGTACCTCCCGAAGGGATGTCCGTGTGACCATCCGAGTTTCAAAGGTCCTCCCGAAGGGCTGTCCAAGTGACTGTCCGACTTTCGAAGGTCCTCCCAAAGGGCTGTTCGCAACACCGCCCGGGGGACTATCTGACCACCTCCCAAAGGGCTGTCCGAGGGGCGGATGAGGGTATACATCCTCGCGGTTGGGAGGTTGTAAATCCTAGCTGCGGGGATCTGCAACGCCTATCATCATCGACTCTACTTCCGGCTGCGCTACGAGTCGGTAACGAAAAAGATCAAACCATGTATGTAGTCTCCATAGTGGTCTTGGGCTGGTGCGTAGGTCCAAATTTTTTTGTTTTCTGTTGTGTTACCCTACAGTGGCATCATGAGCCGTGCTATGCGTAGATGCAGGTTGTGATCTAGAATACATAGAGATGTATGGGTGTTGCACAATATAATTTGTAGTAGATGAGTTCTATTACTGAAAATTATTTGTGCGTGTAGCAGATGAAATCTGTTACCCGATGTTCTTGTTGCTTCCCTGGAATTTGCATATTTCTGATCATGATAACGGTATGGTGGATTTTCAATGTTCTGGCAATCCGCGATCCTGATTGATCAACGAAGTGCTAACAGTTCATTGAAATCCACCATAGTTAGAAAGAAAGATGAAATTTCGCAGACAAAAGGGCAATGCAGATATGATGCACGGGGGTCATGCGTATGACGAAGTTTAGTATGGGGTTCGAGATTTTATTATCTCGTGCTTCATACACCACGCAAAGTTAATCTAGCGACTTGAATTATCATACTTGATGATGGACATTGGTAGCTTTGGTTTGTTCCGAAACCTTAGAAGCCACGAAAAACAAGTTTTTGCATGAACCGATTAGAAACGTCTAACTTGGTTTTGCAGGAGGGTTTGTATTTGCATGTGATGTGGTATAGCAGTGCTCATAATAATTTGATTATGTATGAGATGACTATATAATGTAATTAACATAACATGTGTGTCATGATTCGGCATGATGGCTGGAGCCATATGATTGCACTTTAATGACCTGCGTGTCAACCTTAAGGAATGCATTAATTTTATATGCTATGGAGACAGCAATATTATCTGGTGCATCGACAAGGTGGTGGCAATCTTCGCAAAGGTGAACACCAACGCGAATGCCGAAGACGAAGAAATTAAATACTTCTCCGTCAGAAAGGGCTATACCAAATCATGCTATTATGAATTGCCTGAGATGTTTATCCCTTATGATGCACCCTTCTTGATTGCACGGTAGTAGCTTTTTATTAGGGTGATGTCTCACTTCAAAATATCAAAGTAGTTAGTGTTCACCCAAGGGTAGCACCGTCTGTAATTCGTATCTTTTCGGGGTGCGCCATGTCCACATGGGTACGAATGAATCGAGAGGAATGAGGCGGGTGAGGTCAGACCTCGTAGCAAGATCACTTGGTTGTCTTTGACATTCAGGCAGGATCGTCCCGAGCTCGGAACACACCCATCGAAAGATGAACAAGAGTCACATGGAGATGTGATCGGCAAGTTTGCCTACCAATTGAAATTCTCGTCATCAGTGATGTCCACATCAATGGCGTTGAATCAAAATGTGGGTCTTGTATCACTCATAATCAATTTTGAGAGATATTGATTTGAGTGGGAGCGCACTGTAGAATTAACTTGTTTAATTCTCAATGTAATTAATTATGAACACTTTCTAAGTGTTACTTGCAAAATAGTTGTAGAATAATGGCTCACGTTTCCACTTTCCCTGTTAAAATAGAATAGCTGTTAAATATCTGGTTAAAACTTTATGATTGGTAACGTAATGTGAGGATTGTCCTCAAAAGTGTCGAGAAGGACTTTGTCCTATCGCATGCTTTCCTATACTCCCGCTAAATGCAATGGATGATGAGACTCTCGTCCTTCGATCCAAAAGCTAGAATTCCGTTGTGGTCAAGTGCAATATGTTTGCTTACATGAAACTTGAACTTTGAAAGTTTGGGATATTTATGTGATATTCATGGAACTGGAAATTAATTTTCAGATACAAACAAAGGCTGAAAGATATAAAATATCCAAAGCAATGTTTGTTTGCAAATTATTAGTAAAGTGTTTACTATGCATTAGACTGATAAGAGAGGGATCCAGAAGAACACCTGTCATATGATGAAAGGTGAATAAAACAACAACTTAAAGAGAAAGGAAGTGTCCAAAGGGTGTTAGTATGACTTACACGCCTAGGAAGTCCGGGGCTAATGCCACTCTTAAGTTGGGTGCTTATTTTGCGAGTAGGAGAAATACTAAAAGTTAAACTATTAGAAGTATAAAGGCAGAAAGAAAGATGACTGGAATATCCAGCTCATGTATGAATGGCATACAAGTTTCTGATGTATAGAAGGCTGGTCAAAGATATAGTTCTTAGGAATTATGGTTAAACATGTTAATCACTAATCCTTGGGTATTGCGAGTTAATCAAAAAGATACCCGCTCGATTGCATTCTGTTGTGAATCAATGTAAGAGCTACTATGGCCTAAAAAGACTAGCCAGGAATGAGGTTTTAATATGTGCTAGGAACATAGTAAAAGTTACTATGCCTTCCATCGGTGTATTACCTACGTATTTTATTTCATAATTCATTTTAGAGTTTCTCACACTAGCCCTTTGCATAAGGTATCTTGCAAGAAGGTTCTTCAGAAGAGAACTTTTTATGTTCAGTATTATGAATAAACATTAAGGGCCATACTTTCATTGAGATGTATGTTATGAATAATGATATTAATATATTACCTTTGTGTTTACTTTCATAATTCATTTTAGAGTTTCTTACACTCTAGCCCATTGCACAATGTTTATTGCAAAAGGGTTGTTCATAAAAGAACAACTGTTCTTCAGTATTATGAATAACATGAAGAGCCATGCGTCCATCCAAGATGGGATGTATGTTATGAATATTGATGGTAAAATGATACATCCATAACAATTACGCTAAATGTCGCAAGACTATGAGAATACCACACATGTGTGGCACTGCATTTGGTCACATTGAAGAAACCCGCATGGAAAAACTCCATTATGATGGATTTTGAAGTCGTTTGCTTTTGAATCATCCGACACTTGCAACTTTCCTCCAAAAAGTGAAGTGGCTGAAATACCGTTCACAGCCATAAGGAACAAGCAACAAACTTATTGGTGATCATACATTTTGATGTGTGTAGTTCAATAAATGTTGTTGCAAGTAGTGGATTTATATATCTTCAGATATGACTCAAGTAGATATATGGATATTTGCTTGATGAGACGTAAGTCTGGATCTTTTGAAATCATTCGAAAGGTTTTCAAAAATGAAGTAGAAGTTATTGAAACAAGGAAATTATGTTTCTACAATTTGATTGCAGAAAGGAATATCTGAGTTACAAGTTTAGCGAATGTCTGATAAGTTGTGTTTCATAACTTACACCTCCCGAAACACCACTATGGGTGGAATGTCTGTGAAGATGTAATCAAACCATCTATGACATGGTAAGATCAAAGATGACATAAATAAATTTGCCACTATCACTTTTAAAGAGTAATGCTTTAGAGACTGCGGCTTTTACACTGAAAAGAGCTCCATCAGGTCTGTTGAAATGACGGCATGGTATGGTACGCCCAACCATGTTATATCTTTTCTTAACATTTGGAATATGGGGCTTGCGTAAAAGGTTACAAACCTATTCCAAATCACACAAGTGGTGCTTTGTAAGTTATCCCAAGTCATTGGGTATTCCCCCACCACTATATCGAGGCAAAGGATTTTTGCCACAAAACAATATGATTTTAAAGAGAATGGTTCTTGCAAAAGGGTAAGTGGGAGGACAGTGCAACTCGACGAGATAACAAGTATCTTCGTCATCAGGTCAAAGGAAAGGAACCTTGGAAGTAATTCTAGAGTTTCCTACTGCGACTGATACGGAAGCCTCTACATTAGATGTATGGACTTCGGTTGAACTTGTAGCTGAACAACATAGGCAAAGCTCGTGCAAACCTCTCAGGTGCACAAACGAGATATTGTTGTTAGACAACAGTATACCTATGATACACAAGGAAGCGTTGATGGGCCCTGACTCTGGAATTGGCTGAATGCCAATATAATCCGAGATAGTTTCCATAAATGATTCAAGATTTAAATCTTGATAAACCCTCCAAAAGACTTGTAGTCTAACGGATTGTAATGGGACTATAAACTGATATGGATAAAAATGTTTTATCCATTAAGCTCGACTTGTTGCAATAAACAAGTTCAAGGAGTTGACTACAATGAGATTGTCTCACCGTAGCAATGCTTAAAGTCAGTTAGGGTTAAACTAGCAATTAATACATATTTCAAAACATGAGATATGAAACATGGATGACAAAATAATTTCCATGAAATGGAAATACAACCTAGGACTTGTATGTGATACAATCCAAAGTATTTTATTAGTCCAGAGGATGCTAGTAAGTATGCTAGCTTCAGAGTTCCAGCAATGGACAGAAGAGAGCAAAGTGGAGTTGGAATCTTCATTTTTGATGGAATGTTCAAAGGGGTTTGACTTCATCAATGGGTAACGAAGATGCTTGTGGTTTCAAGAAAGTAAGTGGGAGCATAATAATATTTCTGAAAACCTTGTGTGCTTGACACATTGTTAATTGGAAATAAATTTCTTGACACGAATTAGGACTTCATTTGAAAATAGTTTTTTGATGAAGTGCTTGGGCTAAATAGCCTTGATATTAGGCATAATGATCTATGGAGATAGATTTACCTAATACGGCTGAGCAAAAATACATGTTGACAAGATGCTAAAACCGTTTAGCACTAAGAACAACAAGGAGTGATTCTTGCCGAAGTCACATGGAAAGAGTTTTTGCAACACTCGGTGTCCCAATACACTGATGAAAAAAATACATGATGGAGATTCCACACACTCCTTTGTTTGGATTAATCATGTATTCCATGGTATGTAAAACAACCAGACATGTCCAATACTCCCTGTCGGTGTCAAAACCAGCGGATCTCGGGTAGGGGGTCCCGAACTGTGTGTCTAAGGCGGATGGTAACAGGAGGCAGGGGACATGATGTTTACCCAGGTTCGGGCCCTCTTGATGGAGGTAATACCCTACGTCCTGCTTGATTGTTCTTGATGATATGAGTATTACAAGAGTTGATCTACGACGAGATCAGAGAGGCCAAACCCTAGAAGCTAGCCTGTGGTATGATTGTATGTTGTCCTATGGACTAAAATCCTCCGGTTTATATAGACACCGGAGGGGGCTAGGGTTACACAAGGTCAGTTACAAGGGAGGAGATATACATATCCGTATTGCCTAGCTTGCCTTCCACGCCAAGTAGAGTCCCATCCGGACACTGGACGAAGTCTTCAATCTTGTATCTTCATAGTCCAACAGTCCGGCCAAAGGATATAGTCCGGCTGTCCGGAGACCCCCTAATCCAGGACTCCGTCAGTAGCCCCTGAACCAGGCTTCAATGATGATGAGTCCGGCGCGCGGTATTGTCTTCGGCATTGCAAGGCGGGTTCCTCCTCCGAATACTCCATGGAAGAGTTTGAACACAAGGATAGTGTATGGCCCTGCAAAACAAGTTCCACATACCACCGTAGAGAGAATAATATTTCCACCAATCTAATATGCTGACACGTTTCGACAGCATGACATCACGCCATACCCCGATCATTATTCGAACTATTTTTCTCAACCAACACTGCACATATCGCGAGGCAGTTTTCTTGACACGTATTGTCAAAGCAGATATCGTGTTCCCCTTATCACGGGATTCCAATCAATACGGATGTGGGTAACCCAACCGCGCCATCAATTACGGTGCCTGGGGAATAAGCGGTTTTACCAGGCAAGTGGGGAGACACATCGCCTCTTTCGCCCTTATAAAGGGACAAGGATTTACTCTTTTCACCCACGCCTTCTTCCTACTTGCTTACCCATTCCCGCACACTCGAGCTCTAGCGCCCAAGCTCGCGTTCTTCTTCTCAAACCACTCCAAGCATGTCCAGAGCAGGAGGCAAGTGGATGGTCTCCTCTGTCACGGAGGAGAACATAAAAAAGTTACGGGAAGCCGGATATCTGGCCGCGGACATCGTGCACCGGCTGCCAAATGCAGGGCAGATCATCCCTACGCCCGAACCCCAAGAGAGGGTAGTTTTTCTTACCCACTTCGTCCGCGGACTGGGATTTCCTCTCCACCCGTTCGTCCGCGGGCTCATGTTCTACTACAGGTTGTGTCGTGGGTTTGTCATGGCAGATGTCCTTGTGAAGGGACTTAGTCGTGGAGCCATCTCTACGGGTTAGCTTAAAGGGGTTAAACCAGACAAGGGGACATGGGGAGTTTTATACTAGTTCGGCCCCTTTGAGGAAGGTAAAAGCCTACGTCTAGTTGTGATTGGTATTGCTAGGGTTTCGAAGGCCAGGGAGCGAATCCGCTTTGTCTGGCTCTCGAGTTGTTGTCTGTCCCTCAACCATACTCGGGTCGTCCCTTTATATTCATAGGTTGACGCCCGCCGTGCTACACAGTCCTGAAGCCGGATCATAAACATGTCCGGTTCGGTCTCTACTCTTCCTATCTTACAATACAAGTTACATGACTAGGTCGGTTTACATTTATAGACTGTAACCCGCCTTTGGGCCTTGGGCCTTCCGTAAAGTGCCATCATCCTTGCATCTTCATAGGATTCTAATCTTCAAAGTGTCAACCCGGCTACATAAGGTCGGTTTACTTCTAGTAGTAATATCCCCAACATTAGGCCCCAGATTGGTTTGAACTTGTTCATGTCAATCTTCTACACTTAGAAAAAATCTTCTCTCATATCTTCACCTTGATCTTGTAAACTGCCGTGACGTAATACTTCCAAATTATGATAAACCGCCCTGATGTCATCCATCCGTCGACGTCGGAGATTACCTTCATTTAATGTGTATTCAGTCACCAAGGCGACACCTTTATTAACTTATCCATTTTTTGGGCTCCTCGATTCCCGCACTTGCCGTTTTACCGCTTCGCCTTATAAATAGGGGCAGCGGACCCCTTTCTTTTCTTTCCGCTACCCATTCATCTCTTCTTCTTCCTCTCAATGACCCCGCACTCGAGCGCCGCCGTCAGCTTCGAACCTCGCCTCTGCTTCGTCGTCGGCCGCTGCATCAACCTGTTCGCACCAGAGTTCCACAGCGCCCTTTCCGTGGCTTCCGTGGTCGCAGTAAGTCCTTTCCCCCTTCTTTCCTAGATCCATTAGGGTTTCCTTGCTGTTCTTGAGGTTCGTCCGAGCTTATAGCGCTGTTCTTCCTTGGCCCGTAGATGAATTCTTCGTACTTATCATATCCCTTGCCGTGATGAATCTTTTGTTACCCTCACAAATCCTTATACATAGAAAACTGCTGCAGTCCTTCATAAACTTTTTCGGCTCTTACCCTTTTTAGGTCGAAATATTTTGCTTTTCTGTCTTATCTTAGATCCGAAATATTTATACATCTCTGTGAAATCTTTTTCTCCTCACACCATCATAAGCTGTTTAACTTTGCACAATCAATCTATACCATTAGCCCTCTGATAAACCGGAAGATCCTTTTGTCTCCATAATTATATTCTGGTTTAACAGTGTCTGAGTACCCCTGTCGTGGTATTACTTTTATGCATTATTGCATTGATCTCCGGTTTATGCCATGTACTCTATCAGTATGTCTCTTACTCCATTGTATCATGCATATAATCATGCGTGATTTATAAACCGGCCTTTCATTTTCAGCTTGTTTGTTTCGCAATGCCCAAACAATTCACTGCCTGCAACTGGGCTCATTCCCGGGTTACTGAGAATCAATTGAATGAGATGGTCAGCATCGGCTCTACCTAAGAAAACTGAAATCAAATGGCGAGTACCTGGAACAGAAAATCCTCCGACCCCAAGGCAGGGCGAGGTGGTGGTCTTTGTTGATCACATAGGCCGTGGCTTCAAACCGCCAGGATCAAAATTTTACCGAGATGTGCTTGCCAGCTTCCAACTTCATCCGCAAGATAACGGTCCCAACTCGGTCTCCAATTTATGCAACTTCTAGGTCTTCTGTGAAGTATATTTACAAGAAGAACCAACTGCAGAACTGTTCCGGGATTTCTTCCACTTAAACAGGCGCACAGAGTTTGTAAATGGACCGAACACAGAACTTGGTGGTGTCTCGATTCAAAAGCGGAAAGAAGATGAATTTCCTCATGCCAAACATCATAGCCACCCAAAGGAATGGAACCAAACTTGGTTTTATTGCAGAGACACTTCGCCTGATGATGAAAATCCCCTCCTCGGCTTTCGTGATCATAGACTATCCAACACTCACCCAATGCCACAACGCATGAGCTCTTCAGAAAGGGAAAAATACGCTCCTCAACTCACCAAACTCTGGGTCTTTATGGCGAACGGTTTAACAGGCGTGGACTTTGTGCGCTGTTGGATATCCTGGAGTATCTTGCCGCTAAGCCGGTGTCCCGGTTTAATGTGTGAATATACCGGTGAGGTTGACAACCCTCAATGCCGTTGCAACATCCAATTATCTGAGGAAGAAGTCATTGAAGGTGTAAAGAAGATTCTGAATGAATTGGAACTGATCTATAGTCAAACCGGTCTGAATCCCTTCTATGCCAAAAACAAACCATCTGCTGTAAGCATTATATTTCCCCCTCATCTCTAATATTTTTAGCTTATGCAACCTGTAAGCCTTCTTCCTTGTATATAGGGAGACGACCCCTTCTGGAAACGGAAAATTGTAGAGAAAGTGGCAAAGCCGACTGGAGACAAAGCGGTCAAGCCATCCTGCCCAAAGACCAAAGTCGTAAAACGGACGTCAAAACGGAACCGGATTAATATGGAGCTTGATGATGATACTGATGATCCAGAAGTTGAGGTAGAACTTGACTCACTTGGATCTCTTTTCATGCATCTCATTAACAATGATCTTCCTCAGGAGGACGCAGAAGCTAGTCAAGCTGATGATGTAGAGGTAATTACCCTTTTCTCCGGTTCAGACCCAATGCCAACACAAAAAACTCGCCAAGCAGTCCGGAAAGTAAGCTTTTCTCATCCTCTTGCTCACTTGGATCCAACATTTATTTTGAAGACTTAGCAACA
Source organism: Triticum dicoccoides (assembly GCF_002162155.2). Taxonomy (NCBI): domain Eukaryota; kingdom Viridiplantae; phylum Streptophyta; class Magnoliopsida; order Poales; family Poaceae; genus Triticum; species Triticum dicoccoides. The sequence goes on from NC_041382.1 coordinate 749,899,210, forward strand.
TGAAGCTCGCCGGACAACCCGACATAGTGGTCAACGGGTCACTTCAGCCGGTTTACCTGATACTCCGGTTCGAAAGTGCCGGTTTGAAGTCTCTCCTACTTCTGACCATTCTTACCCCAAGGCAGGTTATTTCAGACAGCCTCTTAATCCGTCCGATTCAAATTATCAGGTGACACCTCCTTCATCTTCTGGTGAATCGACAGCAACTCAACTCCCCCTTTGAAAACTATGGTCGGGTGAGTTGTAAAAACCTTTCCTTTCAATGCGTCATAAATCCTTTGAATAGGATGTTAATCCTCTTTTATTCTGTTTGCAGGGCCAAAGCCAGACCCAGTAAGAAAGCTCGGACCACCAATCCGCTCGAAGATCTGGTCGCCGAAGAAGAAGAACCAAGAGGTGAACCGGAACAAACTCGTGAACCGGAAAGCCCTCATCCTGAAGCTGCTTCTGATAACCCGCCCCTTGAAGGCCAAAATACTGATGAACCAGCAGACGTTGATCCTGCCGCGCCTGATGCTCAACCAGCAGAACCAAACCGGGCTAGTCCGGTGAAAGATGCTGAAATTCCAATATCATCAACCAAAAACCCTGAAGGCCAAGGTGATGACATTATTATTACTGGAATGGGCCACAGCTCTCCTGGCCATCCCGTCATTTTGGCTCAACACAGTGCCAAAGAAGAGCAAGCTGCCAGGGAGAAAGGTAAATGGAGCAGCAATTTATCCAACTATGCTCATCTTAACGCTGATGAACTCCATTCTGGCTTCTTGAACCGTCTGCACTCAAACCGGGATTATGAAGCCGGTTTGGTGAACTTGATGAAAGTGCGATATGAGGTAAATTCCTCTCCCTTTGTTTATTGATTTATAGCTGAAATACTATCCCAAGTAGCCCCCAAGGGCCGTTTTATGATTGGTAATCATAAATCGGGTCTTTGTAACACTTTAAGCATCTCATCATTAATCCTTGCAATGGCAGGTCTCTAACAATAGATAAGACTCATCTTGAAATAATTAGATAACTTTCTGCAGCATAGCACCCAAAGGCCGGTTTAACTTGGCAAGTTAATCCGATTTTTAATCCACACATCCATTTTAGAATAGACGCACATTAGCCCCCAAGTGTCAAGGATAATGCTTGCATTGTTCTGGAGACTTGTATAAAGTGTAGTACTTAAGAGAAAATAGGCATTAGCCCCCAAGTATGAAGTGCATAACTTTGTTATACACTTTGTACTTAGCACATATATATACTTTTTTTAACATACCTTCAACGTGGCAGGCTTAACTGAGAAGCAAAGATGCCCGAAATTCTGACTTGCAAGAGAATGTGAAGTCACAACAAGCCGAGGCTGAAAAAACCAAAGAAGAGCTGACCCAGGCCCTGGCCGTGATGGAAAAGTTGAAAGAATCTTTCAACAAAGATCGTGCTGACTGGGAAACCAAGAAATCCGATTTAACCAAAAGAGCAGTAGACGCCGAGGCAGCCCTGAAGCCAGTGGTAGATCAACTAGCCGGTTTGAAACACCAAATCAATGTTATGACCTCTGCTATCTTTGGTAAGCACCCGCTTTACGTGTGTTGCATAAGTTGATGAACCTTATAACTGACCAAAATGTTGACAAAATCTTTGATAGGTACCCGGATCGCTCATCTTGGCACAAATATGCGGATGAAACTCAAAGCGGCATACACATTGATTGAACAGCTGTACTCTGGGTCTCAACGGGCTATTTGCACGGCAGCTTATAACAAACCGGCTCCCACTTTGATTAAAGAAACTCTTGAGAAGTTGGCCATGTTACCATCCCACATCGTCGAGTTGAAGAAAGCAGCTGCCAGAGCCGGAGCTTTAACTGCACTTATTCGAGCAAAAGCCTGGATTCCAGATCTTGAAGTGGAAGACATCATCAAAGGATACCCAGGTGTTAAACAAGATGGTTCCAACTTTGATAATGATGATCTCTGGCGGCTGACCAAACAGATGCGGCCAGCAGCCAGCAAGTTGGCCGATGATACAGATTTGTCCCATTTTCAACCGTTTTACAATGCGGAGGGGAAGAGGCAGCCGGCCGACATCCATGAAGTTGAAGAACTTGTGCCTCCGATTCATAAGCACACTTATGCTCCTGATATTAACCCCTCCAATCTTATCCATGAAGAAGCAGTGTTTCAAGCTTTAACTGGAATCGATTGGTCAATGATTGATTTCCAGCGTCTGGGGAGGGATGAAGAAGTGTCCACACCAACTGACCCTCAACCATCAAACCGTCCAGACGAAGCATCCTAAACCGGTTGCCGGTTTACTGTCCACCATGTGCCGATCTTGTGAAAAACAATTATGCCATTGGAGCCGTTTTGAAGGCTTCTTGTAATAGGATAGCTAAAAACTCCTTTATTTGCCATGCCATCGAGCATGTTTTGTAATGCCTCATGACAACTTGTGCCACCCTTTGGGATATATTTATGCATAACCCATGATGAATTGTGTTCCTGGGTTTAACAACTTAAAAGTGTCTAGCGGTTTACCGCTAGACAGGTCAATATATCTAGGAAGTGTACAGGACATAGATGAAATAATCAAAGTGTTTGTACAAAAAGAAGTATACATAACATACCTCATTGGTTGACCAACGGTGTATACGGCAAAGGTGTTAATACCAATCCGGAGCGTTGATAACCTCATCTCTATACTGTTGGTTTATATATTAAACCGGACCGGGATAACTACCGGGTTTTCTTTATAACATTGGTGATTTAGTCAAACCAGACCGGGTCAATAAACACCGGTTTATAACAGATCATGTGTCAACAACTTGTAGTTGAGAAGCAAGCCGGGTCAAGGACACCGGTTTAAAAAATACTTATGAATTTCAACAAACAAAACTCAAACAGGAAAATATGCAAGGCTTTTTACGAGCTGCCAGGCTCCAAATCGAGGCTTTTGAAGTCGTTTGATTTTGAATCATCCGACACTTGCAACTTTCCTCCAAAAAGTGAAGTGACTGAAATACCGTTCACATGCCATAAGGAACAAGCAACAAACTTATTGGTGATCATACATTTTGATGTGTGTAGTTCAATAAATATTGTTGCAAGTAGTGGATTTATATATCTTCAGAAATGACTCAAGTAGATATATGGATATTTTCTTGATGAGACGTAAGTCTGGATCTTTTGAAATCATTCAAAAGGTTTTCAAAAATGAATTAGAACTTATTGTAACAAGGAAATTATGTTTCTACAATTTGATTGCAGAAAGGAATATTTGAGTTACAAGTTTAGCGAATGTCTGATGAGTTGTGTTTCATAACTTACACCTCCCGAAACACCACTATGGGTGGAATGTCTGTGAAGATGTAATCAAACCATCTATGACATGGTAAGATCAAAGATGACAAATAAATTTGCCACTATCACTTTTAAAGAGTAATGCTTTAGAGATTGCGGCTTTTACACTGAAAAGAGCTCCATCAGGTCTGTTGAAATGACGGCATGGTATGGTACGCCCAACCATGTTATATCTTTTCTTAACATTTGGAATATGGGGCTTGTGTAAAAGGTTACAAACCTATTCCAAATCACACAAGTGCTGCTTTGTAAGTTATCCCAAGTCATTGGGTATTCCCCCACCACTATACCGAGGCAAAGGATTTTTGCCACAAAACAGTATGATTTTAAAGAGAATTGTTCTTTCACAAGGGTAAGTGGGAGGACAGTGCAACTCGACGAGATAACAAGTATCTTCGTCATCAGGTCAAAGGAAAGGAACCTTGGAAGTAATTCTAGAGTTTCCTACTACGACTGATACGGAAGCCTCTACATTAGATGTATGGACTTCGTGTCGGTGTACAAAAAGAGGGGTACACTTTTTGTACCCCTATAACTGTGCACGGGCAGTCCGAGCCGTGGGCACCACCACACCAAGCAGGGCAAGGCAGGTGGGCCAGGGTAAGACCGAAGCTCGAGAGAACTACGATGCCAAGGCCAAGACCACGAAGAGAAAAGGGGACGAAGCGGACTCCCCCGGCAAGATCCTTGCCGGGAGACAGTTCTAGCAGCCCCGGCAAGACCCTTGCCGCGGTGACTCGTCCCGCGCCTATGGAGCGAATCACCCTTCAGTCCACTGCCCCCAAAGGGGCAAGGATTCAGTAGACATCCCCGTGGCAGCATGTAGATCTTCGTGAAGACATTCAAGATCGGATACGCACTAAGGAGACGACAACCCTTGGCGGGATCCTAGCCGAGGAAGACCACAAGGCCCCTGGCAAGTGCCCTGTCGGGGATGACAGCAGGCGCCTCGGCAAGACCCTTGTCGGGGCCCCGGCAAGGCCCTTGCTGAGGACACCCGCAGGGCCACCATCAGGCCCACACCCACTAAACCTCCACCACCGCATGCATGCAGCGGCCGACCCAACCAGCTGGGCAGGCACCTGCGTGGCGGCATGCAGATCTTCGTGAAGACCCACCACTGTGCCACCTCAGCTACCTACCTACCTACGTGGCATCGCAGGCGTCGCTGGCCAGGGCGCGTGTCGACACAAGAAGGAGCGGCGGCGACAGACGAGGGCGACTCTCCCCCGTCCCCGATAAAGCAAGGACACCTAAGCAAGACGCATTAAATGCGCCTTGTCATGTAATGCGAGGGATAACCTCGCATCACTGTTCCCTTTCCACCTCTTGTGTGCCACTGTGGCGACCCATTTTCCTATAAAAGGAGGCCCGAGGCGACCAGGAGAAGGATTCGGCTTTTTGAAGCTCCACACGCCCCATAGCTAGCTCAAGAACACAAATATACAATCCACCAAAGCAGGAGTAGGGTTTTACGCATCCTTGCGGCCCGAACCTGGATAAACGAACCGTGTGCTGCCTGCTTGATCCGCTCTTCTCACGACCCCGCGCCCCGCCAACCGTAGTAGGGGTCCTCATGATCCCATAGGTGTCGTTCCGCACCGACATCTCTGGCGCGCCAGGTAGGGGGCGCAGTTGTGAGAAATAGCTCTAGCAGGTAGTTCGGCGCTTCTTCATCATCATGGCGCCCAAGAAGAAGATGACGGTGGCGGTTGGCCAGTTGGAAGCCGGACAGCCCGTCCTGACATGGGCGAGCAGCGGACCGGTCGCAGAGAGGACCCGGGGCGCTGCTCGTGAACACCAACACCATCCCAGCAGCCGGAGTTTGGGAGGCGGCGATGTTTGTGTGCCTGGTAATGGGCCACACGTCACCAAATCCAAAGGCGGAGCCAAGTCCTTCGCGGGTGGAGCGGGTCCTTCCAAGGTCACCGCCGCCCCGCCCGAAGGCGGCGCAAGGGCCTCCAAGACTCCCACGCCGGCGTCAACAGCACGCTCCTCCTAGGCAGCGCACGACGAACAGCGTGATCACGCCAAAGATCCCGGGCGTCGCCGCGGGAAGAGCCCCGAGCGCCACTCCCGGGACATAGAAGACCTGCCCACTCGCCGAGGCGCCGATGAAAGCGGCATGCGACCGCGGGGTCATGATAGAGCTCCTTCTGACATGGTCCGAAGTCGAAGCACGTCGCGATCCGTGCAGGTTTCGCTGCCGCCGACGCCAGCAGAGGCCCTGGCGCGCGCAGTTGCTCCTCGATTTTCCTCCCACTACGGGGAAACTCGACGAATGGAGAGCCACTATCCGAAGCCTTGTTGCGGTGGCCAACAAGGACAAACCAAGTCGACGCTCCGATGGAGTCCCGCGGACCAGTGGCGGAAAAGCTGGTGGCGGCGCGACCACGGTGCATTCACCTCTTCCCCATCCGGTACCGCGGGCGCCGGCTCGTTGCGACGTCGCGGGCGATGCCATCTCTATAGCATCGTCTGACCCGCGGACCCACTGTGACCAGCGCCAAGTTCTTCAGGAACAAGCCCATGAAGACGCTCGAACCACTATCGAGCGTCGGCACGGAATGCGCCACCAGTCAGACAAGCGAGCAGGGCCTGCTGTGAACCACCCGGCCCCGGAGAGCCCTGGAGGCCTACCTTACGAGATAGGTTGTCCGGCTTTTACCCGTGAGCTGCGGCAGTTCTAGTGGCCCACTCACCGCACCTTCAAACCTGATGTTGGCGAAAACTACAGCGGCAAGACTCACCCGTCTGAGTTCCTCAGCATCTACACCATCGCGATGCAAGCCGCCGGAGCCCGCGATGATAAGGTGCTTGCGAATTACTTTCCATTGGCTCTTAAACCCAACGCCATGTTGTGGTTGATGCACTTGCCGGTAGACTCTATTTCGTCCTGGTCGGATTTGTGCCATGAGTTTGTGGGTGCCTTTACTAGGGGTCACCAAGCCCATGGCCAAGCAAGCGACCTGCATGTCATTCCCCAGAAGGGAGGCGAGAGTCTGCGCAAGTATATACAGAGGTTCAGCCGGGTACAGTACAATATCCCAGATGTTCACCCTGCCGCCATCATTAGCACGTTCCATCAGAACGTGCGTAACCGCAAGATGCGCGAAGAACTAGCAATGAACAAGGTGAAAGATGTGGCAGAACTCTATGTTCTTGCTGACAAATGTGCCTGGGCTGAAGAGGGAAGGAAGTACCCCGGCAAAGATGCTGGCGTGGAAAGCGACTCCTCAGATGAGGATACTGCCGCCCCGGCGAAGAAAGGCCGGCACCGCAACAGGAAGCGGAAAGGGTAAGTTGTGCTTGCCGTCGAGGGATCTGGTGACTCCGGCTCCGCCAAGAAAACCAAGGCAGATGACCCCGGCAAGGAAATTGCCGGATGTGTCGCCTGCCGGGCCTTGGCGGCTGCCGAGAAGCCAGGAAACTCCGACAAGCAATACTGCAAGATCCATCGCACCAAAGGCCATGATCTTCAGAACTGCCGATAGGTTGAGATCCTTGCTGAGAAGCAGAGGGCTGAATATGAGAGGCGGGATAAGGAGAAAGGCCAGGACGGTGCTGAGGGGTCCGGCAAGAAGCGTGACGGCCAGGCGGGCCATCGCGGCAAAGATAAACAGCGGGAGAGGCATGCCCGGGGCCGAGACAAAAAGCCAGAAGACGATGATCATGAAGAGGACAATGAGTCTGGTGACCAAGGATTTCAGAAAGCTACAGAGGCCATGTGCGTCGATGGCGGCGCCTCACTGCATACCTCTCACCGCTAGCTTAAACAGTGGGCGCGTGAGATTACAGCGGCGGAACCATCGTTTGATGCCCAAAGGCCGCTGAAGTGGTCCAGCACACCTATCATTTTTGACACTGAGGATCACCCTGATCGCACTACTGCGGTCGGGTGCTTGCCATTGTTGGTTTCACAGTCGATGGCGGGGCCAGTCTGAACTTAATCTTGCCTGCCATGATCGAGAAATTGCAGATTCCTGATGAAGACCTCGAAGAGACGGGCACGTTTCAGGGGGTCAACCTAGGAAGAAGTCAACCAAAGGGAAAGGTCACGTTGCCCGTGACTTTTGGAAGTGATCTGAACTACAGGACAGAAAGGGTTGTGTTCGACGTTGCCAAGATCCCCTTGCCTTACAACGGGATCCTTGGCCACCCAGCGCTGGCCAAGTTCATGGCGGCGTCACATTACGCCTACAACACCCTGAATATGCCAGGGCCTGTGACGATCATCACCGTCCCATCAGACAAGAAGGATGTGCTAATTTGTGTTGACCAACTCTATCAACAAGCAGTTGCAGCAGCCGCCACTGCTAAGGCGCTTGCTCCTGCCGCTGGAGCCCCGGGAAGGCAAAAGAAGAAGACCGGTGAGACCTCAGGCACCCACTCCGGCAAGCGCACCTCTTCGGAGTGCAGTGCTCCCATCGAGGACGTGCTAGAGAGCTCCGCTGACAGAAACAAGAAGTCCAGGGCCACACCGCCGGGAACCAAGAAGGTTTCTGTCAAGGAGGACGGCACGGGAGGAGCTTTTACCATAAGCTCCACCCTTGACGACAAATAGGAAGACGCGCTCGTCACCTTCCTGCGGGCGAAAGTCGATGTGTTTGCCTGGCAAGCATCCGACATCCCCGGCGTTCCAAGGAAAGTGATTGAGCACCACCTTGCTGTCTGTCCTCATGCGCGGCCCGTCAAGCAAAAGGTCAGAAAGCAAGCTTTGGAACGACAAGAGTTCATCACAGGGGAGATCCAGAAACTGGAAGCAGCGGGTTTGGTAAGAGGAGTGCTCCATCCAACGTGGTTGGCCAATCCGGTGGTAGTGCGCAAGGCAAATGGGAAGTGGAGGCTGTGTATTGATTACACAGATATTAACAAGGCTTGTTCCAAAGACCCCTTCCTGTTGCCACGCATCGACCAGATTGTTGACTCCACAGCTGGGTGTGATCTGTTGTCATTCCTCGATGCCTACTCCGGCTACCACCATATCTTCATGGCAAGGGAAGATGAAGAGAAAACGGCATTCATCACCCCATGTGGTACGTATTGCTTTATACGGATGCCTTTCGGGTTGAAGAGTGCTGGTTTAATGTTTGCAAGGGCGGTCCAGATTGGTTTTGAACCCCAGCTCCATAGAAATATGGAAGCCTATATGGATGATATAGTGGTCAAAACCAAGAACAGGACAACCCTCATATCAGACTTACAAGAAACATTTGCAAACCTACGCAAGATCAATCTCAAGATGAACCCTGAGAAGTGCGTCTTCGGCGTCCCGTCTGGCAAGCTTCTCGGGTTCTTTGTGTCACAGTGTGGGATAGAGGCCAATCCGGACAAGATCAAAGCTGTAGAGCAGATTGAAGCGCCCAAGCAAGTCAAGGATGTGCGTCGGCTTGCTGGTTGCGTTGCCGCCATGAGCAGGTTCATTTCCAAGTCCGCCGAGCGCGCCCTTCCCTTTTTCAAGATTTTGAAAAAGGCGGGCCCGATGGAGTGGACGCCAGAAGCCGAAGCATCATTTCAAGATTTGAAGAGGTACCTCTCCTCCGCGCCAATACTAGTTGCGCCTAGGCCACAGGAACCGTTGCTGCTCTACCTGGCGGCAACGAACCAGGTGGTCAGCGCCGCACTAGTGGCGCAGAGAGAAATTGTCGATGAGGTAATAGCAGCGAAGGAGCCCGATGCCACCGATGCCGAGACGACGCAGCCGGTTGGAGTGCCGCCAAGGAAGAAGATGATGCAGCACCCAGTCAACTTTGTGCAGAAACTGCTCTTCGGCCTTCTTATGGCCTCGAGGAAGCTGTGTCACTACTTCCAGGCGCACGAAATCACTGTCGTCACTCGCCTCCCTCTGCAACGGATATTGCACAATCCATACGCAACGGGAAGGATCGTAGAGTGGGCACTGGAACTGTCCAGCTTTGGCCTCAAGTTTGAGAGTACCTCGATGATTCAAATCCGAGTCCTCGCGGAGTTTGTTGCAGAATGGACCGTGACGCCTGACAAAGAAACTCAAGAGACTGCTCTCCCCGGCAAGGAGGCAAGTTGCGATTGGATCATGTACTTTGATGGAGCTTTCTCCTTACAGGGCGCTGGGGCTGGCGTACTGCTTGTCGCGCCCACCGGAGAGCACCTCAAGTACGTGATCCAGATGCACTTCCCCAGGGAGGTGTCAACAAACAATACTGCTGAATACGAGGGGCTGCTTGCTGGTCTTAGGATCGCGGCAGACCTTGGAATCAAGAAACTCATCGTCAGGGGCGACTCACAACTTGTTGTCAAACAAGTCAACAAAGAATACCGGAGCCCGTTGATGAAGGCCTACGTCGATGAAGTGAGAAAGCTGGAAGAGCATTTTGATGGTATACAGGCGGAGCATGTTCCCCGAGCAGAGAACAACATCGTCGATTACCTGTCAAAGCGCGCTGCCCTCAAGCTACCTGTGGAACTAGGTACCTTTGTGCTTCAGCTAACTCAACCATCCGTTGATCCATCAACAGAGCAAAACAAGGGAAGGAAATCAGGGCCCGGCAAGTACTTTCCCGCCGAGCTCCCCGGAGCCGCCGGCAAGGATGTTGCCGGAGATACTGAGCCCGCCACGGGACGGCTAGCTCCGGCGGAGCATCAAGCTCTTGCCGTCGAGACAGCCGCTCCTGTAGCGGAGGAAATGCCTTTAGTCCTCGCCGTCGAGCCCCAGGCTCCAGCGTGGGCACAGCATACCGTCCGATTCCTCGAAACAGGGGGAACTTCCTGAGGAGCAGGAAGAAGCGGAAAAAGTAGCCCGTCGCTCTACTATGTACCAGTTCGTCGATGACGTCCTGTACAGAAAGAGGCCAAACGGCGTGAAATTGAAGTGTATCCCTCGCGAGGAAGGACTGGGGCTGTTGGCGGAGATACATGGAGGCATATGTGGATCCCACATAAGGTCGAGAGCCCTTGCCGGCAAGGCATTTCGGCAAGGCTTCTTCTGGCCCACTGCCCTCCAGGATGCGACAACACTAGTCACCAGGTGTGAAGCGTGTCAGTTCCATTCAAAGAAGCTTCATCAGCCAGCTCAAGCCCTTCAAACCATTCTTCTCTCCTGGCCCTTCTCGGTCTGGGGGCTCGACATACTGGGCCCTTTCCCCCGCGCTGTCGGGGGCTTTGAGTACTTGTACGTCGCAATGGACAAGTTCACAAAGTGGCCAGAAGTGGAAGCAGTGAGGAAGGTCATAGCTCAGTTAGCCGTCAAATTCTTCAAGGGACTACTGTGCCATTTTGGTGTACCCAACAGGGTCATCACCGACAATGGTACACAGTTCACAAGCCACACCTTTATGCAATATACCCAAGACCTTGGCAGCAAAGTCTGTTTCGCTTCCGTTGCTCACCCACGAAGCAATGGTCAAGCTGAGAGGGCAAATGCTGAAGTACTGCGAGGCTTAAGGACAAAGACCTTTGACAGGCTGCACAAGAGTGGAAGGCGCTGGATTGATGAATTGCCGGTGGTTCTTTGGTCAATCAGAACGACACCAAATCGAGCCACCGGCCAGACACCCTTTGCCCTGGTATACGGGGCAGAAGCAGTTCTCCCCACTAAACTCATATACGGGTCACCTCGAGTACTCGCTTATGATGAGCTTGAGCAAGAGCAACTGCGCCAAGATGACGCAATGCTCCTTGAGGAAGATCGTCTTCGGGCGGCTGTGAGAGCAGCGCGCTACCAGCAAGCCTTGCGCCGATACCATAGCCACAAGGTTCATGCCCGAAGCTTTGAGGAAGGCGACCTTGTTCTTCGGCAAGTTCAATCGGCCAAAAATCCCAACAAGTTGACGCCGAAGTGGGAAGGCCCTTATCGGGTAATATGAGTCACCAGGCCCGGCGCAGTCCACCTGGAGACCGAAGATGTCGTTTCGGTGAGTAACTCCTGGAACATCGAACATCTTCGCAAGTTTTACCCGTAAGGCGCGGCTTGTCGGGCCCCCCGGCAAGCCACCTTTTGTACGAGCATTGCCGATGACGCATGTAACCCTCTGTACAAATCCAGGTGCAAACCCTAAGCATAAGTAAATGAAGCGCTGGCGCCCTGAGTTATAGCATGCATGCTAGGTCAAGTCTCGTCCTTGGTTAGGGTTGATAGTGCTTAGCGGCGACTAACCCCTAGCTTAGAGGTCGAGTGTGCGTCTCCTTGCCTTTCTTTCGTCTTATTTGGTTCACAGGACACACAGATATCCATGCCGAACCACTTGGGAGAGGAAAAGAAGATGAACAGACCAGCATCTAGCCCCCGGCAAGCCAGTATTGTCGGGGGCTGCAAGAGCAAAGATTCACCCACAGCGAGCCAGGGTTGCCGTGGGCTGCAGCTTCAGATAAGTTCTTCATCCCTTATCATGCATTCCATTATGGACTGAGGTATGTGAAACCTCGTTTTCTCCTAAGCTACCATGCTCTCATAACTCTAGGCCCTAGGGCTCGTTCCTGGGGCCAAGTTTTGTCGTAGTCGCGGCAGCGAGAGGATGAGACAAGGAGCCTGAACCCGCCTCATCCCTGCCTCCACCAAAGGCGTTAGGAAGGTCGAGCAAAGTGGGGAGACGGCAAGGCCTGTTGCCAGGCAAGGAAATGTTTATCTTGAAGATACCAAGGATTTGCTCCTTGTCGTGGGTTCCACCCGCAAACAAATGACCCGGCAAGCATCCCTTTTTCATTAAAAACATTCCACTCAGGTACAGTCCATAGGGAATGAAAAACATGAATGATGGGATTACAAGTTTTAAATTCAACAAAGGCCCGAAGGCTTACAAACTAAAAAGAGATAAGGTACCCGTAATCCCTTTCTTGTCCCTCTCCTCAGGAGGCAGGTCAAGGAGGCGAAAAGGACAAAAGGAGCACCTAGGCGAGCTACGGGTGGCAGAAGACACCAAGAGAACATCTTGGTGGCCGTCCGAAGGCTGGATGGTGATGGCGGCGCCGGAAGCAGAGCTCGAAGACGAGGCGGCAGGACGTCAGCACGCGTCGAAGGCACCGGTGCCCGCGTACTCCGACTTGATGGCCTTGCTGCATGCCCTCTTCCTCTTCTGCAGCCTCCCAATGCTAGTTGCCGAAGGAGATGACCCCGAGAAGTTCAGGGAGCCGGCGACGCGGATGATGGGGTCGCCGGTGCCGCCCAGAGCGGCACCTGACACCTAATCGGACCCGTCATCCTGCCGCCTACTACCCTCATCGTCGTTGCCGCTGTCCTCCTCGTCACTCCCGCCCGAGGAGGAGTCTTCACTATCGGAAGAGCTCTCCATGCAGCACCTTGCATGGGTGCCAAAGCACCCGAAGACCTTGGCGGAGAGAAGGCCACCCTCCATCAGCTTAAAATGGAGAGTGAGCCCCTCCGTCAAGCGGTGGATATGAGCAAACTTCTTCCATCCCCGACAAAGATACATCACGTGGGGGCGGGGAAGTCGACGCGGGCCCGTGTGCCACTGATCTCGCGGCCCCTCATGTGCAGCCACAATGATTCCGGCGGATCTAGCTCCATCTCCTGCGTGAATGGAGTCGGGAGACGAAGGCGACGGCGCGGCGGCCGGCGCAGCCTGACGAAGAACTCACAAGGGTCATCCCCAACGTGGCCCTCCATTGGAGGAGGAGCTGCTGGCGGGGGCGAGGCCGGCGCGCCACCCCGTCCTCCTCTTCCCTGAGCGCCCCGACCTCGCCCATGGCCTTGCCCACTCCCCCTTCCCCTCGCGGCTGGCTCTGCCACCGCAGGCGCAGGAGAAGGAGGGACGCATTGTCGAGCGGAAACCCTCGCCACCACTATCGAAGGACCGGGATTCCCTCTCTCCATGACGGATGGAAGGGAGGAGTAGAAGCTGAAGCAAGAATAAGATGAAAGAATGCGGGACGCCATCCCCCCTCCCTCTCTTTATAAAGGATCGGGGTTCGGGCTTGGCCGCCCCGCTTGGCCAATCAAGACACGGGAAGCCCAGGGAGCCAGGGCCGACCCGCTGCCCCAACCAGCGATGGCCTGGTTCCCCGCCTCCACCATTTGCCACCCCAAGTGCATGGGAGACACGTGGCAAACATGCAGAACCGAGGGGACGGGTGAGGCGACCTCTCCCCACCCCGTGATCGTGGGGAGTGGACGCCTCGAGGACCGCGCCTCGGCCCCATTCAATAAATGGGTCGCGCCTCCACGCCTCCCTCCGTTTATGAGGAAGGCGCGAACCGCCCCCTTTACTATGACGTGATGCATGCCTACGGGAACCAACCCCACGCATGCCGCCCACGTCACACGCGCCTCCGCACGCCGTGCCACGTGCGGGAATCGTGGGAAGCGCAGCGCGCGAAGAATCTTACCGCGGTAAAAACTGCCCCGCCTGCCCGCGCATCATTTTTTGGGCCTAGCCCAAACAACGCGTTGCACTCATGTGTGGACCAGGCCCGGGGGCTCCTGTCGGTGTACAAAAAGAGGGGTACACTTTTTGTACCCCTATAACTATGCACGGGCAGTCCGAGCCGCCGACACCACCACACCAAGCATGGCAAGGAGGTGAGCCAGGGTAAGACCGAAGCTCGAGAGAACTACGACACCAAGGCCAAGACCACAAAGAGCAAAGGGGACAAAGCGGACTCCCCCGGCAAGATCCTTGCCGGGAGACAGTTCTAGCAGCCCCGGCAAGACCCTTGCCGCGGCGACTCGTCCCGCGCCTACGGAGCGAATCACCCTTGAGTCCACTTCCCCCAAAGGGGCAAGGATTCGGGAGACATCCCCGTGGCAGCATGTAGATCCTCATGAAGATATTCAAGATCGGATACGCACTAAGGAGACAACAACCCTTGGCGGGATCCCAGCTGAGGAAAACCACAAGGCCCCCGGCAAGCGCCTTGCCGGGGATGACAGCAGGCGCCTCGGCAAGACCCTTGTCGGGGCCTCGGCAAGGCCCTTGCCGAGGACACCCGCAGGGCCACCATCAGGCCCACACCGACTAAACCTCCACCACCGCATGCATGCAACGGCCGATCCAACCAGCTGGGCAGGCACCTGCGTGGCGGCATGCAGATCTTCGTGAAGACCCACCACTGCGCCACCTCAGCTGCCTACCTACCTACGTAGCATCGCAGGCGTCCCTGGCCAGGGCGCGTGTCGACACAAGAAGGAGCGGCGGCGACGGACGAGGCCGATCTCTCCCCCGTCCCCGATAAAGCAAGGACACCTAAGCAAGACACATTAAATGTGCCTTGTCATGTAATGCGAGGGATAACCTCGCATCACTGTTCCCTTTCCACCTCCTGTGTGCCACTGTGGCGACCCCTTTTCCTATAAAAGGAGGCCTGAAGCGACCAGGAGCAGGATTCGGCTTTTTGAAGCTCCTCACGCCCCATAGCTAGCTCAAGAACACAAATATACAATCCACCAAAGCAGGAGTAGGGTTTTACGCATCCTTGCGGTCCGAACCTGGATAAACGAACCGTGTGCTGCCTGCTTGATCCGCTCTTCTCACGACCCCGCGCCCCGCCAACCGTAGTAGGGGTCCTCGTGATCCCATAGGCGTCATTCCGCATCGACACTTCGGTTGAACTTGTAGCTGAACAACGTAGGCAAAGCTCGTGCAAACCTCTCAGGTGCACAAACGAGATATTGTTGTTAGACAACAGTATACCTATGATACACAAGGAAGCGTTGATGGGCCCTGACTCCGGAATTGGCTGAATGCCAATATAACCCGAGATAGTTTCCATAAATGATTCAAGATTTAAATCTTAATAAACCCTCCGAAAGACTTGGAGTCTAACGGATTGTAATGGGACTATAAACTGATAGGGATAAAAATGTTTTATCCATTAAGCTCGACTTGTTGCAATAAACAAGTTCAAGGAGTTGACTACAATGAGATTGTCTCACCGTAGCAATGCCTAAAGTCAGTTAGGGTTAAACTAGCAATTAATACATATTTCAAAACATGAGATATGAAACATGGATGACAAAATAATTTCCATGAAATGGAAATACAACCTAGGACTTGTATGTGATACAATCCAAAGTATTTTATTGGTCCAGAGGATGCTAGTAAGTATGCTAGCTTCAGAGTTCCAGCAATGGACAGAAGAGAGCAAAATGGAGTTGGAATCTTCGTTTTTGATGGAATGGTCAAAGGGGTTTGACTTCATCAATGGGTAACGAAGATGCTTGTGGTTTCAAGAAAGTAAGTGGGAGCATAATAATATTTCTGAAAACCTTGTGTGCTTGACACATTGTTAATTGGAAATAAATTTCTTGACACGAATTAGGACTTCATTTGAAAATAGTTTTTTGATGAAGTGCTTGGGCTAAATAGCCTTGATATTAGGCATAATGATCTATGGAGATAGATTTACCTAATACGGCTGAGCAAAAATACATGTTGACAAGATGCTAAAACCGTTTAGCACTAAGAACGACAAGGAGTGATTCTTGCCGAAGTCACATGGAAAGAGTTTTTGCAACACTCGGTGTCCCAAAACACTGATGAACAAAATACATGATGGAGATTCCACACACTCCTGTGCTTGGATTAATCATGTATTCCATGGTATGTAAAACAACTAGACATGTCCAATACTCCCTGTCGGTGTCAAAACCGGCGGATCTCGGGTAGGGGGTCCCGAACTGTGTGTCTAAGGCGGATGGTAACAGGAGGCAGGGGACACGATGTTTACCCAGGTTCGGGCCCTCTTGATGGAGGTAATACCCTACGTACTGCTTGATTGTTCTTGATGATATGAGTATTACAAGAGTTGATCTACCATGAGATCGGAGAGGCTAAACCCTAGAAGCTAGCCTGTGGTATGATTGTATGTTGTCCTATGGACTAAAATCCTCCGGTTTATATAGACACCGGAGGGGGCTAGGGTTACACAAGGTCGGTTACAAGGGAGGAGATATACATATCCGTATTGCCTAGCTTGCCTTCCACGCCAAGTAGAGTCCCATCCGGACACTGGACGAAGTCTTCAATCTTGTATCTTCATAGTCCAACAGTCCGGCCAAAGGATATAGTCCGGCTATCCAGAGACCCCCTAATCCAGGACTCCCTCAGTAGCCCCTGAACCAGGCTTCAATGACGATGAGTCCGACGCGTAGTATTGTCTTCCGCATTGCAAGGCGGGTTCCTCCTCCGAATACTCCATGGAAGAGTTTGAATACAAGGATAGTGTCCGGCCTGCAAAACAAGTTCCACATACCACCGTAGAGAGAATAATATTTCCACCAATATAATATGCTGACACGTTTCGACAGCATGACATCACGCCATACCCCGATCATTATTCGAACTGTTTTTCTCAACCAACACCGCACATATCGCGAGGCGGTTTTCTTGACACGTGCTGTCAAAGCAGAGATCGTGTTCCCCTTATCACGGGAGTCCAATCAATACGGATGTGGGTAACCCAACTGCGCCATCAATTACGGTGCCTAGGGTATAAGCGGTTTTACCAGGCAAGTGGGGAGACACATCGCCTCTTTCGCCCTTATAAAGGGACAAGGATTTACTCTTTTCACCCAGGCCTTCTTCCTCCTTGCTTACCCATTCCCGCACACTCGAGATCTAGCGCCCAAGCTCGCGTTCTTCTTCTCAAACCACTCCTACATTTCTGGAGCAGGAGGCGAGTGGATGGTCTCCTCCGTCATGGAGGAGAACATCAAAAAGTTACGGGAAGCCGGATATCTGGCCGCGGACATCGCGCATCGACTGCCAGATGCAGGGCAGATCATCCCTACGCCCGAACCCCATGAGAGGGTAGTTTTTCTTACCCACTTCATCCACGGACTGGGATTTCCTCTCCACCCGTTCGTCCGCGGGCTCATGTTCTACTACGGGCTGTGTCGTGGGTTTGTCACGGCAGATGTCCTTGTCAAGGGACTTAGTCATGGAGCCATCGCTACGGGTTAGCTTAAAGGGGTTAAACCAGACAAGGGGACACGGGGACTTTTATACTAGTTCGGCCCCTTCGAGGAAGGTAAAAGCCTACGTCTAGTTGTGATTGGTATTGCGAGGGTTTCGAAGGCCAGGGAGCGAATCCGCTTTGTCTGGCTCTCGAGTTGCTGTCTGTCCCTCAACTACGGCCGGGTCGTCCCTTTATATTCATAGGTTGACACCCGCCGGGCTACAGAGTCCCGAAGCCAGATCATAAACGTGTCCGGTTCGGTCTCTATTCTTCCTATCTTACAATACAAGTTACATGACTAGGTCGGTTTACATTTACAGGCTGTAACCCGCCTTTGGGCCTTGGGCCTTCCGTAAAGCGCCATCATCCTTGCATCTTCATGGGATTCTAATCTTCAAAGAATCAACCCGGCTACATAAGGACGGTTTACTTCCAGTAGTAATATCCCCAACATTAGGCCCTAGATTTGTTTGAACTTGTTCATGTCAATCTTCTACACTTAGAAAATATCTTCTCTCATATCTTCACCTTGATCTTGTAAACCGCCGTGACGTAATACTTCCAAATTATGATAAACTGCCCTGACGTCATCCATCCGTCGACGTCGGAGATTACCTTCATTTAATGTGTATTCAGTCACCAAGGCGACACCTTTATTAACTTATCCATTTTTTGGGCTCCTCGATTCTTGCACTTGCCATTTTACCGCTTCGGCTTATAAATAGGGGCAGCGGACCCCTTTCTTTTCTTTCTGCTACCCATTCATCTCTTCTTCTTCCTCTCAATGACCCAGCACTCGAGCACTGCCGTCATCTTCGAACCTCGCCTCTGCTTCGTCGTCGGCCGCTGCATCAACCTGTTCACACCAGAGTTCCACAGAACCCTTTCCGCGGCTTCCGTGGTCGCAGTAAGTCATTTCCCCCTTCTTTCCTGGATCCATTAGGGTTTCCTTGCTATTCTTGAGGTTCGTCAGAGATTATAGCGATGTTCTTCCTTGGCCCATAGATGAATTCTTCATACTTATCATATCCCTTGTCGTGATGAATCTTTTGTTACCCTCACAAATCCTTATACACAGAAAACTGCTGCAGTCCATCATAAACTGTTTCGGGTCTTACCCTTTTTAGGTCGAAATATTTTGCTTTTCTGTCTTATCTTAGATCCGAAATATTTATACATCTCTGTGAAATCTGTTTCTCCTCACACCATCATAAGCGGTTTAACTTTGGATAATCAATTTGTACCATTAGCCCTCTGATAAACCGGAAGAGCCTTTTGTCTCCATAATTATATTCTGGTTTAACAGTGTCTGAGTACCCCTGTCGTGGTATTACTTTTATGCATTATTGCATTGGTCTCCGGTTTATGCCATGTCCTCTATCAGTATGTCTCTTACTCCATTGTATCATGCATATAATCATGCGTGATTTATAAACCGGCCTTTCATTTTTAGCTTGTTTGTTTCGCAATGGCCAAACAAATCACTGCCTGCAACTGGGCTCGTTCCCGGGTTACTGAGACTCAATTGAATGAGATGGTCAGCATCGGCTCCTTACCTAAGAAAACTGAAATCAAATGGCGAGTTCCCAGAACAGAAAATCCTCCGATCCCAAGGCAGGGCGAGGTGGTGGTCTTTGTTGATCACATAGGCCGTGGCTTCAAACCGCCAGGATCAAAATTTTACCGAGATGTGCTTGCCAGCTTCGAACTTCATCCGCAAGATATCGGTCCCAACTCGGTCTCCAATTTATGCAACTTCCACGTCTTCTGTGAAGTTTATTTACAAGAAGAACCAACTGCAAAACTGTTCCGGGATTTCTTCCACTTAAACCGGCGCACAAAGTTTGTAAATGGACCGAACACAGAACTTGGTGGTGTCTCAATTCAAAAGCGGAAAGAAGCTGAATTTCCTCATGCCAAACATCATAGCCACCCAAAGGAATGGAACCAAACTTGGTTTTATTGCAGAGACACTTCGCCTGAAGATGAAAATCCCCTCCTCGGCTTTCGTGATCACAGACTATCCAACACTCACCCAATGCCACTAATCCTGAGCTCTTCAGAAAGGGAAAAATATGCTCCTCAACTCGCCAAACTCCGGGCCTTTATGGCGAACGGTTTAACAGGCGTGGACTTTGTGTGCTGTTCGATATCCTGGAGTATCTTCCGCTAAGCCGGCGTCCCGGTTTAATGTGTGAATATACCGGTGAGGTTGACGACCCTCAACGCCATTGCAACATCCAATTATCTGAGGAAGAAGTCACTGAAGGTGTAAAGAAGATTCTGAATGAATCGGAACTGATCTGTAGTCAAACCGGCATGAGTCCCTTCTATGCCAAAAACAAACCGCCTGCTGTAAGCATTATATTTCCCCCTCATCTCTAATATTTTTAGCTTATGCAACTTGTAATCCTTCTTCCTTGTATATAGGGAGACGACCCTTTCTGGAAATGGAAAATCATAGAGAAAGTGGCTAAGCCGACTGGAGACAAAGCGGTCAAGCCATCCCGCCCAAAGACCAAAGCCGTAAAACGGACGTCAAAACGGAAAACGGCTGACCGGATTAATATGGAGCTTGATGATGATACTGATGATCCAGAAGTTGAGGTAGAACTTGACTCACTTGGCTCTCTTTTCATGCATCTCATTAACAATGATCTTCCTCAGGAGGACGCAGAAGCTAGTCAAGCTGATGATGTAGAGGTAATTACCCTTTCCTCCGGTTCAGACCCTATGCCAACACAAAAAACTCGCCAAGCAGTCCAGAAAGTAAGCTTTTCTCATCCTCTTGCTCACTTGGATCCAACATTTATTTTGAAGACTTAGCAACATGAAGCTCGCCGGACAACCCGGCACAGTGGTCAACGGGTCACTTCAGCCGGTTTACCTAATACTCCGGTTCGGAAGCGCCGGTCTGAGGTCTCTCCTACTTTTGACCATTCTTACCCCAAGGCAAGTTATTTCAGACAGCCTCTTAATCCGTCCGATTCAAATTATCAGGTGACACCTCCTTCATCTTCTGGTGAATCGACAGCAACTCAACTCCCCCCTTTGAAAATTGTGGCCGGGTGAGTTGTAAAAACCTTTCCTTTCAATGCATCATAAATCCTTTGAATAGGATGTTAATCCTCTTTTATTCTGTTTGCAGGGCCAAAGCCAGACCCAGTAAGAAAGCTCGAACCACCAATCTGCTCGAAGATCCGGTCGTCGAAGAAGAAGAACCAAGAGGTGAACCGGAACAAACTCGTGAACCGGAAAGCCCTCATCCTGAAGCTGCTTCTGATAACCCACCCCTTGAAGGCCAAAATACTGATGAACCAGCAGACGCTGATCCTGTCATGCCTGCTGCTGAACCAGCAGAACCAAACCGGGCTAGTCCGGTGATAGATGTTGAAATTCCAATATCATCAACCAAAAACCCTGAAGGCCAAGGTGATGACGTTATTATTACTGGAATGGGCCATAGCTCTCCTGGCCATCTTGTAATTTTGGCTCAACACAGTGCCAAAGAAGAGCAAGCTGCCAGGGAGAACGGTAAATGGAGCAGCGATTTATCCAACTATGCTCATCTTAACGCTGATGAACTCCATTCTAGCTTCTTGAACCGTCTGCACTCAAACCGGGATTATGAAGCCGGTTTGCTGAACTTGATGAAAGTGCGATATGGGGTAAATTACTCTCCCTTTGTTTATTGATTTATAGCTGAAATACTATCCCAAGTAGCCCCCAAGGGCCGTTTTATGATTGTTAATCATAAACCGGGTCTTTGTAACACTTTAAGCATCTCATCATTAATCCTTGCAATGGCAGGTCTCTAACAATAGATAAGACTCATCTTGAAATAATTAGATAACTTTCTGCAGCATAGCCCCCAAAGGCCGGTTTAAGTTGGAAAGTTAATCCGGTTTTTAATCCACACATCCATTTTAGAACAGACGCACATTAGCCCACAAGTGTCAAGGATAATGCTTGCATTGTTCTGGAGACTTGTATAAAGTGTAGTACTTAAGAGCAAATAGGCATTAGCCCCCAAGTATGAAGTGCATAACTTTGTTATACGCTTTGTACATAGCACATATATATATACTGTTTGTTTAACATACCTTCAACGTGGCAGGCTCAACTGAGAAGCAAAGATGCCCGAAATTCTGACTTGCAAGAGAATGTGAAGTCACAACAAGCCGAGGCTGAAAAAACCAAAGAAGAGCTGACCCAGGCCCTGGCTGTGATGGAAAAGTTGAAAGAATCTTTCAACAAAGATCATGCTAACTGGGAAACCGAGAAATCCGGTTTAACCAAAAGAGCTGTAGTGCCGAGGCAGCCCTGAAGCCAGTGGTAGATGAACTAGCCGGTTTGAAACACCAAATCAATGCTATGACCTCTGCTATCTTTGGTAAGCACCCGCTTTACGTGTGTTGCATAAGTTGATGAACCTTATAACTGACCAAAATGTTGACAAAATCTTTGACAGGTACCAAGATCGCTCATCTTGGCACAGATATGCGGATGGAACTCAAAGCGGCATACACATTGATTGAACAACTGTACTCTGGGTCTCAGCGGGCTATTTGCATGGCAGCTTATAACAAACCGGCTCCCACTTTGATTAAAGAAACTCTTGAGAAGTTGGCCATGTTACCAGCCCGCATTGTCGAGTTGAAGAAAGCAGCTGCCAGAGCCGGAGCTTTAACTGCACTTATTCGAGCAAAAGCCTGGATTCCATTTCTTGAAGCGGAAGACATCATCAAAGGATATCCAGGTGTTAAACAAGATGGTTCCAACTTTGATAATGATGATCTCCGGCGGCTGACCAAACAGATGTGGCCAGCAGCCAGCAAGTTGGCCGATGATACAGATTTGTCCCATTTTCAACCTTTTACAATGCAGAGGGGAAGAGGCAGCCGGCCGACATCCATGAAGTTGAAGAACGTGTGCCTCCGATTCGTAAGCACACTTGTGCTCCTGATATTAACCCCTCCAATCTTATCCATGAAGAAGCAGTGTTTCAAGCTTTAACTGGAATCGATTGGTCAATGGTTGATTTCCAACGTCTGGGGAGGGATGAAGAAGTGCCCACACCAACTAACCCTCAACCATCAAACCGTCCAGACGAAGCATCCTAAACCGGTTGCCGATTTACTGTCCACCGTGTGCCGATCTTGTGAAAAACAATTATGCCATTGGAGCCGTTTTGAAGGCTTCTTTTAATAGGATAGCTAAAAACTCCTTTATTTGCCATGCCATCGAGCATGTTTTGTAATGCCTCATGACAACTTGTGCCACCCTTTGGGATATATTTATGCATAACCCATGATGAATTGTGTTCCTGGGTTTAACAACTTAAAAGTGTCTAGCGGTTTACCGCTAGACTGGTCAATATATCCAGGAAGTGTACAGGACATAGATGAAATAATCAAAGTGTTTGTACAAAAAGCAGTATACATAACATACCTCATTGGTTGACCAATGGTGTATACGGCAAAGGTGTTAATACCAATCTAGAGCGTTGATAACCTCATCTCTATATTGCTGGTTTATATATTAAACCGGACTGGGATAACTACCGGGTTTTCTTTATAACAGTGGTGATTTAGTCAAACCAGACCGGGTCAATAAACACCGGTTTATAACCGATCATGTGTCAACAACTTGTAGTTGAGAAGCAAGCCGGGTCAAGGACACCGGTTTAAAAAATACTTATGAATTTCAACAAACAAAACTCAAACAGGAAAGTATGCAAGGCTTTTTACGAGCTGCCAGGCTCCAAATCGAGGATTTTCATGGCTGCCAGGCCTCTGAGTTAAACCATTTAACAAAGCCTTTTAAGATGGGCCTCCAATTAACCAATCATCGTTTTAACTTTAACAAGTTTAGGGTCTATAAAAGATTGACATGTCAAACGTTCGATGGGTCATACCAGGATTACCTGGACAGGAGTGGCTTACTTGATGAAGGCAGTTTAACCCGGGTTTTTAGGTGAATACACCAGGCTTCAAAGTCGTGGCTTGATAGCCAATTACGAGGGTCCTTTCAAACTCTTTGTTGCTTGCACAAAGATCCCCCAAGTAACTTTGTGAGCTGTGCTCCGTGGGTGCCCATGTTTGAGTTTGTGCTTTGTGCAACACTCTCTTTGGCCCCACATAATTTCCTTTCTGGCTAAACGCCTATCAAGAGGTGTAGCTGTGGTGTGATAACAAGCAAGCCCCCTAGTGATATCCTTTTGTCGTTTCAAACCGATCAAGAGGTGTAGCTATGGTTCAGATATGACCAAGCCCCCTAGTGATATTCTTTATATTCGTGCGGCTGTAGATACCGGTTTAACAAAAAACTCCGCTTTGTCAGTAGAAACTCTTGTGAGCACACACATGATGTAAAAAGAACAGAGACCCTGCTTTAATGGAGGCTCCGGTTTATTATATAATATATACATTATCATAAATATGTACATAAGAAGAGCCTATGGCTCAAGTATAGTAAGGCCGAAGAAGAGCTATGTTCCATGGCCGCTTGGTCTCCTCCTCCGATTGACGTGAGTCTTTATGCTCTCGAACATCAATGAGGTAGTAAGACCCGTTGTGCAGATTTTTGCTAACCACAAAGGGTCCTTTCCAAGGTGGGGATAACTTGTGCATATCAGTCTGATCCTGGATGAGCCGAAGCACCAAATAGCCTTCTTGAAAGGTTCTAGTTTTAACCCGGCGGCTGTGATAACATCAGAGATCTTGTTGATAAATTGCCGATCATGATGCTGCAAGATCACGCTCTTCACCCAACAGGTCCAGAGAATCCTGACGTGCTTCTCATTATCAACTTCAACATAAGCTGTCACACGGGGCGAATCGTGACAGATGTCACTAGGAAGAACGGCCTCCGCTCCATAGACCATGAAGAAAGGTGTATAACCCGTAGACCTGTTGGGTGTGGTGTTGATGCTCCATAACACAGAAGGTAGCTCCTCAACCCAACAACCCGGCATCTGCTTTAAGGGAACCATAAGCCTGGGTTTGATACCCCGTAGAATTTCTTGATTTGCCCTCTCTGCTTGACCATTAGATTGGGGGTGAGCCACCGACGCTAGATTGAGCCGGATGTGCTCACGTTGACAAAATTCTTCCATCTCCCCTTTTGACAAGTTAGTACCATTATCTGTTATAATGCTATGTAGAAAGCCAAACCGGAATATCACCTTCTTGATGAATTGAACCGTCGTGGATGCATCACACTTGCTGACTGGCTCTGCCTCCACCCATTTAGTGAATTTATCAACTGCTACTAAGAGGTGCGTCTTTTTGTCCTTAGAGCGCTTGAAGGGTCCAACCATATCAAGCCCCCAAGATGCAAACGGCCATGTAACTAGAATCATCCACGACTCTTGAGTCGGAGCGTGCGCATGGCGGGCAAATTTTTGACATCCATCACATCTCTTGACTAAATCCTCCGCATCAGCATGCCCGTCAACCAGTAAAAACCGTGGCGAAAAGCCTTGGCAACCAAAGACTTTGAACCGGCGTGGTGACCGCAATCCCCTTCATGGATTTCTCGCAAAATCTCACAACCTTCTTGAGGAGAAACACAGCGCTGAATTGCTCCTGAAACACTATAACAATGTAACTCCCCGTTGAGTATGGTCATGGACTTTGAACGCCGGATTATCTATTGAGCCAACGTTTCATCGTCTGGTAACTCGCCTCGGTTCATGTAAGCCAGATATGGGATCGTCCAATCCGGTATGGCATGCAGAGCTGCCACCAACTGAGCCGCCAGATCAGGAATAGCCAAATCTTCTTCAGTTGGCACCTTGACTGGCGGATTATGCAACACATCAAGAAAGACATTAGGCGGGACCGGTTTACGCTGGGAACCAAGACAACTTAAAGCGTCCGCCGCTTCATTCTTCCGCCGGTCTATATGGTCCACCTGATAACCCTTAAAATGACCAGCCACTACGTCCACCTCCCGCCGATATGCAGCCATGAGTGGGTCCTTAGAGGCCCAAGTGCCAAACACCTGCTGAGCCACTAGATCTGAATTGCCAAAGCACTTAACCCGGATCAAATTCATCTCCTTAGCCATCCGAAGACCGTGGAGCAAAGCCTCATATTTAGCTGCATTGTTAGTACAAGGGAACATTAAACGGAGGACATAACAAAACTTGTCACCTCGTGGGGAAGTTAGTATGACTCCAGCCCCCGAGCCCTCCAACTGTCTGGATCCATCAAAATGAATAGTCCAATATGTATTATCTGGTTTATCTTTAGGTGCCTGTAACTCTGTCCAATCATTGATGAAGTCCACGAGTGCCTGGGATTTGATCGCTGTGCGGGGTATATATTTGAGCCCATGAGGTCCAAGCTCAATAGCCCACTTGGCAATCTGGCCAATTGCTTCTCTGTTTTGAATGATATCGCCTAAAGGAGCTGAGCTAACCACTGTGATGGGATGGCCCTGAAAATAATGTTTAAGCTTCCGGCTTGCCATAAATACTCCATACACCAGCTTTTGCTAATGCGGATACCTCTGCTTTGACTCAATGAGCACCTCGCTGATATAATAAACTGGCCATTGAACCGGATATTCCTTGCCAAGCTCCTTGCGCTCTACTACAATGGCTACGCTAACAGCCTGGGCATTAGCAGCCACATATAATAATAACGGTTCTTTATCGATTGGTGCTGCGAGCATGGGCGGTTCAGCTAGCTGCCTCTTCAGATCCTCAAATGCTTTATCAGCTGCCTCACTCAGACAAAGTTATATGTTTTCTTGAGCATCTGATATAAGGGGATGGCCTTCTCTCCAAGGCGACTGATAAACCGGCTCAAGGCTGTAATCCGAACGGCCAGACGTTGAACATCGTTGATACACGCCGGTTTAGCCAAGGACGTAATTACTGCAATTTTTTCCGGATTAGCCTCAATGCCTCTGTTTCACACCAGAAAACCTAAGAGCTTGCCTGCTGGGACACCAAAGACACACTTCTCCGGATTGAGCATCATCTTATAAATCCGGAGATTGTCAAAGGTTTCTCTTAAATCATCTATCAATGTCTCCTCCTTTCTGGATTTTACCACAATATCATCCACATATGCATGAACATTGCGCCCAATTTGTTTATGAAGGCAATTCTGAACACATCGCTGGTAAGTTGCCTGGGCACTCTTGAGTCCAAAAGGCATGGAGACATAGCAGAAGGCTCCAAAGGGAGTTATGAAAGCTATTTTCTCCTGGTCCTTAACCGCCATTTTGATCTGATGATAACCAGAGTAAGCATCCAGAAAACACAAACGGTCACAACCTGCTGTAGCATCAATTATCTGATCAATGTGAGGGAGAGCAAAGGGGTCTGCAGGGTAAGCCTTGTTTAAATCTGTGTAATCCACGCACATGCGCCAAGTGCCGTTTTTCTTAAGAACCAGCACCGGATTAGCTAATCACTCTGGATGAAAAACCTCGACAATAAACCCTGTGGCCAACAGACGGGCTACCTCTTCACCGATAGCCTTCCGTCTCTCTTCATTGAAGCGGCGGAGGAACTGTCGGACCGGTTTAAACTTAGGATCAATATTGAGTATGTGCTCAGCGAGTTCCCTCGGTACACCTGGCATGTCAGAAGGTTTCCATGCAAAGATGTCCCGATTCTCACGGATGAACTCGATGAGCGTGCTTTCCTATTTGGGATCCAGGTTAGCGCTGATGCTGAACTGTTTGGATGAATCGCCAGGAACAAAGTCAACCATCTTAGTATCTGTAGCCAATTTGAACTTCAACGCCGGATCATGTTCTGTAGTTGGCTTTTTCAAAGAGGTCATGTCCTCCGGATCAACTTGCTCCTTATAGAATTTCAACTCTTCTGTGGCACAAACCGACTCAGCATAAGCCGCATCACCTTCCTCACACTCCAAAGCAATCTTTCTACTCCCATGTACTGTGATAGTCCCCTTATGACCTGGCATTTTAAGCTATAGATAAACATAGCACGGCCTCGCCATGAATTTAGCATAGGCTGGCCGCCCAAACAAGGTGTGGTACGGACTTTTGATCTTTACCACCTCAAATGTCAATGTTTCTGAC
This sequence comes from Triticum dicoccoides, assembly GCF_002162155.2. Classification (NCBI taxonomy): domain Eukaryota; kingdom Viridiplantae; phylum Streptophyta; class Magnoliopsida; order Poales; family Poaceae; genus Triticum; species Triticum dicoccoides. The sequence continues at coordinate 749,926,515 of NC_041382.1, forward strand.
CTTGAATCATAGTCATCTGCAAAAGCTACCTCCAAAGCTATCTTGCCAACAGGATATGTAGACTTACCAGGCACCACACCATGAAAGACTGGATTCGACGGTTTAAGATTCTTATCTGTCAACCCCATACGGCGGAATGTATCATAATATAAATGTTGATACTACTTCCCCCATCCATGAGTACTTTGGTAAACTTGTATCCCCCAACTTGAGGGGCTACCACTAGGGCCAAGTGACCTGGATTATCAACCCGGGGTGGATGATCCTCTCTACTCCACAGAACAGGTTGCTCAGACCAGCGTAAATACTGAGGTACTGCCGGTTCAACAGAGTTTACTGCCCTTTTGTGAAGCTTCTGATCTCGTTTACACAAACTAGTAGTGAAGACATGATATTGCCCGCTGTTTAGCTGTTTGGGATTGCTCTGATAACCCGACTGCTGCTGCTGCTGCTGATTCCCCTGATGGTTGCAACCTCCCTGGTTGCCTTGGTGCCCTTGATTGAGGTGTCCGGTTTGGTTGCCTTGAAACCCTAAACCGGAACCACCACCTCCGTAGCCCGGCCCATGGAAACCTCCTCCTGAACCACCGGGCGGGTTGTCATCATACTGGAACATATTGGAATTCTTGAAATCCCGCATGATATAACAGTCCTTCCAAAGATGTGATGCTGGCTTCTCCTTTGATCCATGCTTTGGACAGGGCTGATTTAACAGGCGCTCCAAATTGGGGCCTGAACCTCCGCCCCTCTGGGGCTACTTGCCCTTATGGCGCTGGCCATTCTCCTGTGCATTGCTGTTAGCAACAAAGTCCAAGCTGCTATCGGCCTTGCGCTTACCGCCGTTTCCATGGCCTGCCGGATTATGTTGCTGACCCTTGGCATTGTCGTTCTTCTTACCTTTCCCCGGTTTATCCTCCTCTGAGTCCGGGTCCTTGGTATTATCTGAATCGGCGTATTTAACCAAAGCATCCATGAGCGTTGACATATCATTGCAGTGACGTTTGAGTCTTCCCAACTTCTGTTTGAGTGGTAAGAAATGGCAATTGCCCTCCAATGTTAACACTGCAGTGTCTGCATTGATACGATCTGATGAATGCAAAATCGCTGAGACCCGTTTGACCCAATGGGTCGTGGACTCCCCTTCCTCTTGGACACAAGCGGCCAGATCCACGATTGACATCGGCTGCTTACAAGTATCTTTGAAGTTCTGGATAAACCGGTGCTTTAACTCAGCCCATGATCCGACAGAATTGGTTGGTAAGCTCTTCAACCAAGTGCGAGCTGTTCCTTCCAACATCATGGTGAAATATTTAGCACACACTGCCTCATCCACATCTAACATCTCCATTGCCATCTCATAGCTCTCCACCCACGCCTCTGGTTGCAAATCGGCGGTGTAATTTTACGAGGTCCCTTGAAATCCTTGGGCAGTCTCACATTACGCAAAGAGGGGGTAAGACACGGCACCCCTAAGGAACTGAACACCACACCTGGCTCCACTGAGGCCGTAGGGTGAACCGGAGTATGTTGTCATGCTCTGTGTCGAGCTGCCAACTCGGCCTCCCGATGTGCGCGGCCATGGTCCACAACATCCTATGCATTAGCGCCTCCCCCTGCCGGGTTGTTTCCTCGTGGTGAATTTCGGCAACGTGCACTACTGGATACGGCCGGTTCGTCCTCCACGTGTCTGCTATAGCTCCGGCTTGGACGGGGAGTGGAATGAATCCTCTCACGACTGTGTGAATACGCCTGCTGTTGATTTAGTGCTGTTTGAAGGAGATCCCTGGCACGACGTGCTTCCACTGCAACTGGTGACTCGCCGTCAGTTGGGAGGGCTGCTAGGCGTGAAGCGGCGGCCACAATGTTGTCCAACGGGTTGGAATAATGCCTAGGAGGTGTTGGTACATACTGTGGCACAACGTTGCTCTGGCGAGGCGGGTCCATCATGCGCGGTTGAACCGGCGCCCCTATTCCCGGCGCCTCCGCCCGGTTTAGTATGGGTTGGTTACCAACTCCTACTCCTGGTGTGTTGAAGAGATTCTGTGGCTCATAAACCGACGGGAGACGTGATGGTACCTTCTTCTCATGACTTCCTCTAAAGCATTCTGATCCAGCCTAATCCGGTAGGCATGTGCTTCCAATTCAGCCCGCTCTGTAGCCATCCTAGCATTCTCTATCGCTAGGTCTGCTTTAGCCTGGGCTATCTGATCTTTCACTTTTGCAATCTCCGCATTGTGCTGATCCCTGGCTGCTGCATCCACCTCTGCGGCCATCAACGTTGCCAAAACGTCGAACAAATCAGACAGGACTTGGGCTGGAGGCGGCGCTGAGCATCCTGCCCCTGCTGGTGTGGCCGTTGTTGAACCGGAGAGCATTGCTGCGGTGGTAGATGAATGAGGCGCTGATTGTGTGCCGGCCATGAATATGGCGGCCCGGTTTGGCAGATCAGGGGAATCCGGAATACTGTTGCCCTCGAATCCTCCATCAATCCGGCCGTCCTGCAACTGGTAAAGTGATTCGGTCTCTCCAGAAGACTCGTCATTAGAACAGACCACGGTCTCTCCATCGGACACTGGCCCGTCCTCGTACCTTGATCCATGGATGACACCCACGAAAACATGCCTTGCCTCAGGCTGAACCGGCGAAGAACTTGCACGCCGAGCCATTTCGATGATGTCAGTGTAGATGTCCGGCTCAGGGGCCGGTTCACCAATCTTGCCGCTAAAGACGTGAATCCCACCAAAGGGGACCCGGTACCCGTATTCGATTGAATCGGCCTGGGGACCCCATCCTGCGTTGTCGATGTAGAGCTTGCCGCGACGACTCTCGTCATCCGGCCCACAGCGTATCCCTTAATTCCATCAAAGCTGCCCTTCAAGAACTCAAAACCATCGTGTGATAGCCCCATGGTGGGCGCCAACTGCCGTGGGTTTGTCATGGCAGATGTCCTTGTGAAGGGACTTAGTCGTGGATCCATCGCTACGGGTTAGCTTAAAGGGGATAAACCGGACAAGGGGACACGGGGAGTTTTATACTAGTTCGGCCCCTTCGAGGAAGGTAAAAGCCTACATCTAGTTCTGATTGGTATTGCTAGGGTTTCAAAGGCCAGGGAGCGAATCCGCTTTGTCTGGCTCTCGAGTTGTTGTCTGTCCCTCAACCGCGATCGGGTCGTCCCTTTATATTCATAGGTTGACGCCCGCCGGGCTACAGAGTCCCGAAGCCGGATCATAAATGTGTCCGGTTCGGTCTCTACTCTTCCTATCTTACAATACAAGTTACATGACTAGGTCGGTTTACATTTACAGGCTGTAACCTGCCTTTGGGCCTTGGGCCTTCCGTAAAGCGCCATCATCCTTGCATCTTCATGGGCTTCTAATCTTCAAAGAGTCAACCCGGCTACATAAGGCCGGTTTACTTCTAGTAGTAATATCCCCAACAGGCTAGATTTTCACGATATGGCCCCCAATTTCATCCTCAACATCTCGGCATTTATCGTCGTGTGCGAGGCCTTCCTCCGCATCAAGCCCCATTTCGGTCTGTGGCTGAAGACTTTTAATGTCAAACCAAAGGTGGTGGTCGGCCAGCAGGCAGAATGCAGAGGCGCCATGGTGGGAAAGATGCCTAACGTCACCTGGTTCGAGGGCTCCTATGTGGAGACCATGAAGGGGTGGCAATCGGGGTGGTTCTACATCACCGAGCCGTGCGACTCGAACTGGGTGGCGGCCCCCAAATTTCGATCCAGAGTCCCCACACGGCTCACCACCTAGAAAGAGAAGGGCATGTCCTGGGGTTCTTCGGTAGAGCTGACCGGACTCCAAACCTGCATCCAGAACATGACGAACAAGAAAATCAAGCTTGTCAACATGGTCCAGGTTATGCTCTTCGGCCGGATCCTTCCGTGTCAATGACGGGCATTTGATTTGTGGGAGTTCGACTCGGCCAAGCACCAGACGCTGCGAGAGCTCTAGGACACGATGCACAAGGACGTCTGGAGGGTGCTGTTCAAGTAGGATCTAAGCTTCCATGTCATTAACAGGACTGGATAAAGATGGTGGAGCAGCTTGATTGCCTAGCCCCTCTGCCCAAAGATCCTGCAAACGCTCTTCTAATGAAGATGCTGACTCCGGCACCTTACGAGGTGCCAGCAAAGAAGGCCAAGAAGAAGGCCGCGGGGACCCGAAAGGGTCTCCGGCGCAAGGTTGTATCGGACTCATCGTCCGATGACTCCGACGCGCACTCCTCCCACAGAAACAAGGAGGAGGAGAAAAGTCCACCCCCCCCCCAGCCGGGGGAGACAAGAAAAGGAAGGCCGACCCATCCGGGGAGGCCGAAGGGTCCGAGAAGGGAAGTACCCTGATACGTCTCCAACGTATCTATAATTTTTGATTGTTCCATGCTATTATATTATCAACTTTGGATGTTTATGGTCTTTATTATGCACTTTTATATTATTTTTGGGACTAACCTATTAACCCAGAGCCCAGTGCCAGTTTCTGTTTTTTCCTTGTTTTAGAATATCGTGGAAAAGGAAAATCAAACGGAGTCCAATTGACCTGAAACTTCATGGAACTTATTTTTGGATCAGAAGAAGCCCAGAAGACTTGGAGTGCATGTTAGGGGATCAACGAGGAAGACACGAGGCAGGGGGCACGCCTAACCCCCTGGGCGCATCCTCCACCCTCGTGGGCCCCTCGTGGCCCCCCTGGCGCACTTCTTCCTCCTATATATATCCATATACCCTAAAACGATCGGAGAGCACAATAGATCGGGAGTTCTGCCACCAGAAGCCTCCGTAGCCACCGAAAGCCAATCTAGACCCGTTCTGGCACCCTGCCGGAGGGGGAATCCCTCTCCAGTGGCCATCTTCATCATCCCGTTGCTCTCCATGACGATGAGGGAGTAGTTCTCCCTCAGGGTTGAGGGTATGTACCAGTAGCTATGTGTTTGATCTCTCTCTCTCTCATGTTCTTGAGGTGATATGATCTTGATGTATCGCGAGCTTTGCTATTATATTTGGATCCTATGATGTTTCTTCCCCCCTCTACTCTCTTGTAATGGATTGAGTTTCCCCTTTGAAGTTATCTTATTGGATTGAGTCTTTAAAGATTTGAGAACACATGATGTATGTCTTGCCGTGCGTATCTGTGGTGATAATGGGATATCACGTGATTCACTTGATGTGTGTTTTGGTGATCAACTTGCGGGTTCCGCCCATGAACCTATGCATAGGGGTTGGCACGCGTTTTCATCGTGATTCTCCGATAGGAACTTTGGGGCACTCTTTGAGGTTCTATGTGTTGGTTGAATAGATGAATCTGAGAGTGTGTGATGCATATCGTATAATCATACCCACGGATACTTGAGGTGACATTGGAGTATCTAGGTGACATTAGGGTTTTGGTTGATTTGTGTCTTAAGGTGTTATTCTAGTACGAACTCTAGGGCTGTTTGTGACACTTATAGGAATAGCCCAACGGATTGATTGGAAAGAATAACTTTGAGGTGGTTTCGTACCCTACCATAATCTCTTCGTTTGCTCTCCGCTATTAGTGACTTTGGAGTGACTCTTTGTTGCATGTTGAGGGATAGTTATGTGATCCAATTATGTTATTATTGTTGAGGGAACTTGCACTAGCAAAAGTATGAACCCTAGGCCTTGTTTCAATGCATTGCAAAACTGTTTATGCTCACTTTTATCATTTGCTACCTTGCTGTTTTTATATTTTCAGATTACAAATACTCATATCTATCATCCATATACCACTTGTATCACCATTTCTTCGCCGAACTAGTGCACCTATACAATTTACCATTGTATTGGGTGTGTTGGGGACACAAGAGACTCTTTGTTATTTGGTTGCAAGGTTGCTTGAGAGAGACCATCTTCATCCTACGCCTCCTACGGATTGATAAACCTTAGGTCATCCACTTGAGGGAAATTTGCTACTGTCCTACAAACCTCTGCACTTGGAGGCCCAACAACGTCTACAAGAAGAAGGTTGTGTAGTAGACATCAAGCTCTTTTCTAGCGCCGTTGCCGGGGAGGTTAGCGCTTGAAGGTATATCTTTAGATCTTGCAATCGAGTCTTTTAGTTTCTTGTTTTATCACTAGTTTAGTTTATAAAAGAAAATTACAAAAAAATGGAATTAAGGGTACCTCATATGCTTCATCTTTTTAATATTTATCATGAAAATAAGGATTCCGATAATTGTGCTCAAGTGCTAGAGGAAGAATCCATTAGAATGGTTGGCACTAAATCTTTGAATGATGAGCATGATTGTAATGTTATTAGTATGAATTCCTTGAATATCTATGATGCTAATGATATGCAAAGCCACAAGCTTGGGGAAGCTATGTTTGATGAAGATAATATTTTTTGTCCGCCAAGTTTTGATGAGCAAATTTATTATGATGAAAGCATGCCTGCTATTTATGATGATTATATTGATGAAAGTGGATTTGGAGAGGTCATGACTTTATTTTGTGATGAATCCACTATTTCGAAAGAGGTTACAATTGATTATGAGAACAAAGTTGCTATCTATGATGATTATTGTGATCACTTGTATGCTATAAATAATAATGATATCCATGAAACTTATCATCGTGATTTTAGTTTTCAATTGGATTATGCTTCACATGGTAATTATTTTGTTGAGTTTGCTCCCACTACTATTCATGAGAAGAATTTTGCTTATGTGGAGAGTAATAAAATTTCTATGCTTGTAGATCATGAAAATAATGTTTTAGGTGTTGGTTATATTATTGAATTCATTCATGATGCTATTTAAAATTATTATGAAGCAGGAATATATGCTTGTAGGAATTGCAATAATATCAAGCTTCCTCTCTATGTGCTTAAAGTTTTGAAGTTATGCTTGTTTTACCTTCCTATGCAAGTTGATTCTTGTTCCCATAAGTTGTTTGCTCACAAAATCCCTATGCATAGGAAGTGGGTTAGACTTAAATGTGCTAGTCATATTCTTCATGATGCTCTCTTTATGTTTCAATTCTTATCTTTTATGTGAGCATCGTTGAAATCATCATGCCTAGCTAGGGGCGTTAAACGATAGCGCTTGTTGGGAGGCAACCCAACTTTATTTTTGTTCCTTGCTTTTTGATCCTGTTTAGTAATAAATAATTTATCTGGCCTCTGTTATGATTGAGTTTTTTATATTTTAATTAGTGTTTGTGCCAAGTAGAACCGTTGGGAAGACTTGGGGAAAGTCTTTGCGATCATGCTCTAAAAAACAGAAACTTTAGCGCTCATGAGAATTGCTTCCATTTTTTATTGGAGAGTTATATTTAGTTAATTACTTTTGAAGATGATTAATAGATAAATTACTCAGCTCCAGCAATTTATTTTAGAATTTTTTGTGTTCCAGAAGTATACGTTTGATCCAGATTACTACAGACTGTTCTGTGACAGATTCTGTTTTCTATGTGTTGTTTGCTTATTTTGATGAATCTATGAGTAGTATTGGAGGGTATGAACCATAGATAAGTTGGAATAAAGTAGGTTTAACACCAATATAAATTAATAATGAGTTCATTACAATACCTTGAAGTGGTGATTTATTTTCTTATACTAACGGAGCTCACGAGTTTTCTACTTTAAGTTTTGTGTTGTGAAGTTTTCAAGTTTTGGGTAAAGATTCGATGGACTATGGAATAAGGAGTGGCAAGATCCTAAGCTTGGGGATGCCCAAGGCACCCCAAGGTAATATTCAAGGACGACCAAAAGCCTAAGCTTGGGGATGCCCCGGAAGGCATCCCCTCTTTCGTCTTCGTTCATCGGTAACTTTACTTGGAGCTATATTTTTATTTACCACATGATATGTGTTTTGCATGGAGCGTCAATTTATTTTATTAGAATTTTCTTTCTGTCATTTAGAACAATGTTTTGCATCTTTTATTTCAATAAAAGTGGCATTGATAGCCTTTACTATGCCTATTTTACAAGTCCACACGTTGCTGTTTGAAAACAGAAAGTTTACCACTGTTGCAATAATTCCCTAGAAAAGTCAGAATGTGATAAAATGTTGAAACCTTTTGCATATTAAGATCTGATAAATTTACTACAGTGGGAATTTTCTTTCATAATTTTTGGAGCTAGGGAAGTATGGATGTTTCTGCATTCTTTACAAACTGTCCTGTTTAGGCAGATTGCTGTTATGTTTGCATTGTTTGCATATGTTTGCTTCTTTAATGATTCTATTTGAGGATAGTACTATTAAATACGCAGAGGAATTTAGTATGCAATGTTTAATAATAATTTTAGTGATTTTCTGCAGTGGAGTATGATAAGGTTTTTGCAATGGTTTATACTAACTTATCTCACGAGTCCTTGTTGAGTTTTGTGTGGATGAAGGTTTTGAGATTTAGGGAGACCGTGATATGAGAGGAATTAAGGAGACACAAAAGCTCAAGCTTGGGGATGCCCAAGGCATCCGAAGATAATATTTCAAGAAGTCTCAAGCGTCTAAGCTTGGGGATGCCCCAGTTGGCATCCCACCTTTCTTCTTCAACAACTATTGGTTAGTTTCGGTTGATCCTAAGTTTTTGCTTCTTCACATGATGTTTGCCATTCTTAGAATGTCATTTTCTTTTTCTTAGCTTGCTGTTTGAATAAAATACCAAGATCTGAAATTATTAAATGTTAGAGAGTCTTCACATAGCTAAATAATTATTTAACTACTCATTGATCTTCACTTATATCTTTCAGAGTAGTTTGTTGTTGCTCTAGCGCTTCACTTATATCTTTTTAGAGCACGGTGGTGGTTTTATTTTGTAGAAATAGATGAACTCCCATGCTTCACTTATATCATTTTGAGAGTCTTTAGAACAGCATGGTAGTTTGCTTTGGTTATGAAACTAGTCCTAATATGATGGGCATCCAAGAGGGATATAATAAAAACTTTCATATAGCGTGCATTGAATACTAAGAGAAGTTTGATACTTGATAATTGTTTTGAGATATGGAGATGGTGATATTAGAGTCATGCTAGTTGAGTAGTTGTGAATTTGAGAAATACTTGTGTTAAAGTTTTTGATTCCCGTAGCATGCACGTATGGTGAACCGTTACGTGATGAAGTCGGAGCATGATTTATTTATTGATTATCTTCCTTATGAGTGGCGGTCGGGGACGAGCAATGGTCTTTTCCTACCAATCTATCCCCCTAGGAGCATGCGCGTAGTACTTTGTTCGATAACTAATAGACTTTTGCAATAAGTATGTGAGTTCTTTATGACTAATGTTGAGTCCATGGATTATACGCACTCTCACCCTTCCACCATTGCTAGCCTCTCTAGTACCGCGCAACTTTCGCCGGTACCATAAACCCACCATATACCTTCCTCAAAACAGACACCATACCTACCTATTATGGCATTTCCATAGCCATGCCGAGATATATTGCCATGCAACTTTCCACCGTTCTGTTTATTATGACATGCTCCATCATTGTCATATTGACATGCATGATCATGTAGTTGATATTGTATTTGTGGCAAAGCCATCGTTCATAATTCGTTCATACATGTCACTCGTGAGTCACTGCACATCCCGGTACACCACCGGAGGCATTCATATAGAGTCAAATTTTGTTCTAAGAATCAAGTTGTAATTCTTGAGTTGTAAGTAAATAAAAGTGTGATGATCATCATTATTAGAGCATTGTCCTAGTGAGGAAAGGATGATGGAGACTATGATTCCCCCACAAGTCGGGATGAGACTCCGGACGAAAAAAATAAAAAATAAAAAGAGGCCAAAGAAGCCCAAATAAAAAAAGAGAAAAAAAAGAGGCCATAAAAAATAGAAAGGTCCAAATAAAAAAATATATAAATGAGAGAAAAAGAGAGAAGGGACAATGCTACTATCCTTTTACCACACTTGTGCTTCAAAGTAGCACCATAATCTTCATGATAGAGAGTCTCCTATGTTGTCACTTTCATATACTAGTGGGAATCTTTCATTATAGAACTTGGCTTGTATATTCCAATGATGGGCTTGCTCAAAATGTCCTAGGTCTTCGTGAGCAAGCAAGTTGGATGTGCACCCACTTAGTTTCTTTTGTTGAGCTTTCATATACTTATAGCTCTAGTGCATCCATTGCATGGCAATCCCTACTCACTCACATTGATATCTATTAATGGGCATATCCATAGCCCATTGATACACCTAGTTGATGTGACACTATCTTCTCCCTTTTGTCTTCTCCACAACCACCATTCTATTCCACTTATAGTGCTATGTCCATGGCTCACGCTCATATATTGCGTGAAGATTGAAAAGGTTTGAGAACATCAAAAGTATGAAACAATTGCTTGGCTTGTCATCGGGGTTGTGCATGATCTAAATATTTTGTGTGGTGAAGATAGAGCATAGCCAGTCTATATGATTTTGTAGGGATAGCTTTCTTTGGCCATGTTATTTTGAGAATACATGATTGCTTAGTTAGTATGCTTGAAGTATTATTATTTTTATGTCAATATTAAACTTTTGTCTTGAATCTTATGGGTCTGAATATTCTTGCCACAATAAAGAGAATTACTTGGATAAATATGTTAGGTAGCATTCCACATCAAAAAATTTGTTTTTATCGTTTACCTACTCGAGGACGAGCAGGAATTAAGCTTGGGGATGCTGATACGTCTCCAACGTATCTATAATTTTTTATTGTTCCATGCTATTATATTATCAACTTTGGATGTTTATGGGCTTTATTATGCACTTTTATATTATTTTTGGACTAACCTATTAACCCAGAGCCCAGTGCCAGTTTCTGTTTTTCCTTGTTTTAGAATATCGCAGAAAAGGAAAATCAAACGGAGTCCAATTGACCTGAAACTTCACGGAACTTATTTTTGGATCAGAAGAAGCCCAGAAGACTTGGAGTGCATGTCAGGGGATCAACGAGGAAGCCACGAGGCAGGGGGCGCGCCTACCCCCCTGGGCGCGCCCTCCACCCTCGTGGGCCCCTCGTGGCCCCCCTGACGCACTTCTTCCTCCTATATATCTCCATATACCCTAAAACGATCGGAGAGCACAATAGATCGGGAGTTCCGCTGCCAGAAGCCTCCGTAGCCACCGAAAGCCAATCTAGACCCGTTCTGGCACCCTGCCGGAGGGGGAATCCCTCTCCGGTGGCCATCATCATCCCGGTGCTCTCCTTAGCGAGGAGGGAGCAGTTCTCCCTCGGGGCTGAGGGTATGTACCAGTAGCTATGTGTTTGATCTCTCTCTCTCTCTCTCGTGTTCTTGAGGTGATACGATATTGATGTATCGCGAGCTTTGCTATTATATTTGGATCCTATGATGTTTCTTCTCCCCTCTACTCTCTTGTAATGGATTGAATTTCCCCTTTGAAGTTATCTTATCGGATTGAGTCTTTAAAGATTTGAGAACACTTGATGTATGTCTTGCCGTGCGTATCTGTGGTGACAACGGGATATCATGTGATTCACTTGATGTATGTTTTGGTGATCAACTTGTGGGTTCCGCCCATGAACCTATGCATAGGGGTTGGCACATGTTTTCGTCGTGATTCTCCGGTAGGAACTTTGGGGCACTCTTTGAGGTTCTATGTGTTGGTTGAATAGATGAATCTGAGAGAGTGTGATGCATATCGTATAATCATACCCACGGATACTTGAGGTGACATTGGAGTATCTAGGTGACATTGGGGTTTTGGTTGATTTGTGTCTTAAGATGTTATTCTAGTAAAAACTCTAGGGCTGTTTGTGACACTTATAGGAATAGACCAACGGATTGATTGGAAAGAATAACTTTGAGGTGGTTTCGTACCCTACCATAATCTATTCGTTTGTTCTCTGCTATTAGTGACTTTGGAGTGACTCTTTGTTGCATGTTGAGGGATAGTTATGTGATCCAATTATGTTATTATTGTTGAGGGAACTTGCACTAGCGAAAGTATGAACCATAGGCCTTGTTTCAACGCATTGCAATACTGTTTATGCTCACTTGTATCATTTGCTACCTTGCTGTTTTTATATTTTCAGATTACAAATACTCATATCTATCATCCATATAACACTTGTATCACCATCTCTTCACCGAACTAGTGCACCTATACAATTTACCATTGTATTGGGTGTGTTGGGGACATAAGAGACTCTTTATTATTTGGTTGCAGGGTTGCTTGAGAGAGACCATCTTCATCCTACGCCTCCTACGGATTGATAAACCTTAGGTCATCCACTTGAGGGAAATTTTCTACTGTCCTACAAACCTCTGCACTTGGAGGCCCAACAACGTCGACAAGAAGAAGGTTGTGTAGTAGACATCAAACCCTCCCTCCGGACTGTGCCACGACGGCTGCCGATGGCGGCGACGAGTGGCTACCGAGGGTCAAGCCCCTGGCGAAGTCGTAAGTGTCCAGACACCATAGTACTTCATGGTATGTTTTATTGTATTGCCTCTCCTCATGCCGAACATGATTATGCAGTCCGTCCCGAGCTCATCTCGACGTATCCTCGTCGAGCGGCTCTTTGGACTCGTCGGATATGAATAGTGGTTCTCTCCTGACCGCTTCCACCCCTCGCCCTACGAACAACGCCGAGGTGTTGTCTCAAAAGGTACCAAGCCAAGGGGAGGTGGTCCTGGGGGTGCCTCAAGGCGACTTCCCAGACCCTGGGTACCAAGGGAGCGAGGCTCCTACGGGCTCCGAGTTTGGCCCCCAGCCGAACACTGCGCCGGAACCTTCAATGGTTCCGGACTCCGGCAGGCGGTCCCTTGTTAAGGGGGGCCAACCATCCGTGCCGGTGTCCTCTGTCCATCCAGAGGCACCGGACAACTTGCTGGAAGCGCTTCGCGGCACTTCCATCGATGAAGAGCACCGCACTATCATGAGTGCGGTGGTCGAGACGGTTCAGTCCGCCAAAAACGGGCTAACCGAAGCTTGCGCCAGCCTCCTAACAGGCTTTGAGGTAAGTAATCAAAATATACATATATAAGAAAATATCACCGCATAGATAGTAGCCCCTGATGCTCTGTTCGGCATTCAAGAAGAAAAGTCGAATAGAGGATCAAATGATGACTCAGGAGTCTAATCAGAATGTATCTATGTGTATGTGCAGGCTTCACTGTTGGCCGCTGTCGCACGTACTGCGGAGGTCTCTACACTGAAGCAGGACCTGGAGCGGTCCGAGACCGAGCTCGGCCTTACGAAGAGGCAGCTCGAGGAGAACAAAGGTAAGCAATACCTTTGTCTATATATTTAAAAAGAAGTTCGGGCGTAAAGTAATAGGATCATCATGGGTTTGCCAGGGGCCACGACCGAAGTGGCGACCGTGAGGAAGGCGTTGTCCGAAGCCGAGGACAAAGCGGCCAAGGAGCGCATTGAATGGGAGAAGCAAGAAGCCTGAGTGGGCGAGATGCGGCGAGAGCTCGAGGCTCTCGCCAAAAAGCACGAGTCCTTGGAGCTTGACTCTAAGATGCGAGAGTCCGAGCTCGCACAGGCGCAGGCGCTTGAAACCGTCCAGAGCGCCAAGGCCGAAGCCCACAAGGCCCTCCAGGAGATTGACGCGGTGAAGAAGATAGCAGCAGGTAAGGCATTCATTATGCAAAGCAAGCATGTGAAGGAGAATTTCCTTTTTCTTACCCGAGTTCGGAGCTCTCCAGGAGCGTTTGCAGATCTTCCCCGCAGTGTACTGAATGCCGTGGAGTTTTACCGAGCTGAGGAGGGGAGCTCGACAGAGAAGTTGTTCTGGTCTCAGTATACTGGGACCGAATGCCCCGTGCCCTTGAGCGACCAGCTGAAGCAGTTGGTCGAGCTTCACAAGGCAGCCGAACAGGCCATGAGGAGCCTTATAGTCCGGATGTGGCCTGTCGAGCCCCTGTCCGGCAGCTACTTTGGTCTGGTGAGGCGGCTTGTGGAAGCCTGCCCACGGATTGAAGTCATAAAGCGGTCTGTCTGCATCGAGGGTGCACGCAGGGCTTTTGCCTGGGCGAAGGTGCACTGGGCGAAGCTGGAAGCCGTGAAGCTGGTGAAGGAGGGGCCGACGGAGGGCAAGGAGCATCGCTGCCCCGAGAATTATTATGAGAGTGTCCTGAAGGGTTCCCGCCTAGTGGCGGATGAGTGTGCCAAGGATGTAATTTTTGAATGAACATGCTCATGTGATCCTGTAATATGAAACAAGTTCATTTGCGCCATGCGACGCTTTCTTAATTTAAAATATTAATTTTTGTGCGGCCGTTTATAAAATCTGAGAGTTGGCCAGTCATCGGCTTCTGCCCCCATGTAACTAGTACTGGGGTGTTCGGGATAAAACTGAGCACTCTTTACCCCAATTTTGGGTCCTTCAAGGGAGGTGTTCAGCGCAACGAACCAGGCAATCGGACTATAATGCTTTATCACTCTCACTTAGCCATGGAAGTCTATAATTTTAAATTTTGGCGAAGCCCCTGGTATTCGGAGGGCCGAATTTGGGGCGCTATACATGCCTAAGCCGGACAAGGCCGACTCCTCGCCCGAAGCGGAAAAAGTCTTTAAGGACTTGAGACCTCTCGAACAACGACCAGTCTCTCGCCTTATCATGACAGTCAGATTTCGGCTTTCTCTACTGAGGTGCTCGTCCGGAAGAACTGGGACACAATCGCAGTAGTTCTCCCACCGCTACCTTAGCCGATATAGCGGAACGTAAGGTACCAAAGCATGGGAGCCAGGCGAACCCAACATTTGACCAAAGACATGATTCAGAGCTGATGCATATAATGCTATAAGTTCGGGGTGCCGCACTGTCGAAAGTGTTCGGACTTCTTGCGCCGTATTATGGGGTAAACAAGAGCCCCTGGCGAACTGACCGTACCCGAACGTGCGGGTGCGGATTTACATATAAGAGAAAGAGAGAAAAAAACATAAATAATGCAATGATATATTAATGATATGCATTGCTATTTAAATAATACGTCGAAGCATACTGGTACAAGTAGTGCAATAAGCAGAAAGTAGGACAATTCGAAATGTCCTATCCCAGGGCTAGCTGCGCATAGATAGTAAAAAGGGTATATCAAGTATTATTAGAGACCACCTGGGGGTTCCCGTGTTCATCTTAGCTTCTTGCCGTCTTGGTTGTTGCTTACGGAATGTGTCCGGCAATCGAACTGCCGGAAAGGGCTTCCAGAGAGTTAGGCCCTGAAAGAGAAAAGGAATGATAAAGGTATATAGCCCCTAGGGTGGTTAAGACACATTGCGGGGTGTGTCCTGGTCGTGCCCCCGCATATGTCCATGGTATTTTCAGTGCGTAGTTATGTATGCATGGCACGGATTTCGTTGCTTGACTGGGACTGGGACGGGGGCCGAATTGCTAGGCGAGCTCTAATCGTGCCAGGCGATCCTGTTGCAGCTTGTTTCGGACTCGCTTGAAGGTGTCCGGGGGTTGTGATGCCGAATGAGTGGTCTGCCTTAGATGGCTGCTTTGTGCTTCTGTTAGGAGGGCCGCAGTGTGCTCTTCTGTGCTGAGCGAGCGTTCTGTGTTTCCATTTACTGTTATGACCCCCTGGGTCCTGGCATCTTGAGCCTGAGGTATGCGTAATGCGGCACTGCATTACATTTTGCAAATGATGTCCGTCCGAGTAGTGTGTGATAGCCGCTGCGAAACGGGATGATATCGAAGATTAACTCTTCGCTTCGGAAGTTGTCCGGTGATCCGAAGACCACTTCCAGTGTGATTGAGCCTGTGCAATGGCCCTCTACACCTGGGATGACGCCTTTAAAGGTGGTTTTGCTGGGTTTGATCCTCGAGGGATTGATACCCATTTTTCGCACTGTATCCTGATAGAGCAGGTTCAGGCTGTTGCCATCGTCCATAAGGACTCAAGTGAGCTGAAATCCATCAATGATGGGGTCTAGGACCAGTGTGGCGGATTTGCCATGACAGATGCTAGTGGGGTGGTCCCTGCGATCGAAGCTGATCGGGCAAGAGGACCATGGGTTGAACTTTAGGGCGACGGGCTCCATCGCATAGACGTCCCTTAGTGCACGCTTTTGCTCCCTCTTGGGAATGTGGGTTGCGTATATCATGTTTACTGTCTTCACTTGTGGGGGAAACCCCTTCTGTCCTCCTGTGTTCGACGGCCAGGGCTCCTCCTCGTCATCGCTATGCAGCCCCTTGTCCTTGTTTTTGGCATTTAACTTGCTCGCCTGCTTGAACACCCAGCATTCTTTGTTGGTGTGATTGGCTGGCTTGTCGGGGGTGCCATGCATTTGACAGGAGCGATCCAGTATGCAATCCAAACTGGACGGAGCCGGAGTATTTCTTTTAAATGGCTTTTTCCGCTGACCAGATCTAGAGCCTCTGAATCTGGCGTTGACTGCCGTATCTTTCGTGTTATCGCCGTTATTGCGGCGCTTTGGTCCGTTACGACGTTGCCTACCATTAACATCTTTGGTATCCGAGGTGTCCGGATTCCTCGATGTGTTGTTGCTGCGAGCCAGCCAGCTATCCTCGCCCACGCAAAAGCGGGTCATGAGTGTTGTGAGGGCTGCCATAGATTTCGGCTTCTCCTGGCCGAGGTGGCGGGCGAGCCACTCATAGTGGATGTTATGCTTGAATGCCGCTAGGGCCTCTGCGTCTGGACAGTCTACAATTTGGTTTTTCTTAGTCAGGAACCGTGTCCAGAATTGTCTGGCCGATTACCCTAGCTGTTGGGTTATGTGGCTCAAGTAATCAGCATCCGATGGCCGCACATAAGTGCCCTGGAAGTTGTCAAGAAATGTGTCTTCCATATCCTCCCAGCTGTCGACGGACTCTGCTAGCAAGCTGTTCAGCCAATGCCGATCCGGCCCTTTGAGTTTTAGTGGGAGGTATTTGATGGCGTGTAGATCATCACCGTGAGCCATGTGGATGTGAAGGAGGAAATCCTCAATCCATACAGCGGGATCTGTTGTGCCATCGTATGATTCGATATTTACGGGTTTGAAACCCTCTGAGAATTCGTGATTCATAACTTCATCAGTGAAGCATAGGGGGTGTGCGGCGCCTCTGTGCCGGGCTATATCCCGACGCAGTTCATATGTATCTTGTCCGTTGTATTCGGCCCGGCCGGATTTACTCTTGGTGTATCCGACACGACGATCATCGTCCCGTCTTGGCGCGTGTGTCCGTGACCCGTATATTGACCTTGCAATTTTTGCCTTACTGTCTGATACGTCTCGCAGGTCCCTTGTGTTGTCCCGGGCCTTAGTATTTTTGATTGAGTGGCGGCGGGGTGTAGGCTGAAACGCCTCTCTGGCTCGGCCACGCAGTGGCCGGTCAGCCGCATCATACACTGGTGAATGAGGTTTCAATGCTTCCTCCTCGAGGCGAGGTCGCAATCTGCATTTTGGATAACTCTTGGAGGGGTGCTCGAGTTCATACTCCTCGGCCGCAAGGACTTCGGTCCACCTGTCTGCTAGCAAGTCTTGATCATCTTGAAGCTGTTGCTGCTTTTTCTTCAGGCTATTTGTCGTGGCCATAAGCCGGCGCTTGAAGCGCTCTTGTTCGACGGGGTCCTCAGGCACGATAAATTCTTCGTCGCCGAGGCTCGCCTCGTCTTCGGAGAGAGGCATGTAATTGTCCTCCTCCGGTTCTCCATCTGCTGCCCGCTCTGGAGGGCTAGCTTGTTCGTCCTCCGGCTCTACATCGTGCTGGAGGGGATTGTTGTTTTCTTCGGCACTATCTGGAGTGTTATTATCTCCTGTGCCGGTATCACTATTTTTGTTGTGGCGGGACTTAGAGTGGCGCCGCTGACGTCGGCGCTTGGGTTGCTTCTTGGAGGGGTCATCCTCTGCTGTCTCATCGCCATTGCCTTCTTTGGGGGTGTCCACCATGTATATATCATATGCTGAGGTGGCGGTCCAACGCCCTGTGGGTGGTGGTTCCTGTTCATCTCCCACATCATCGTCCATGCCGTCGAAGTCTTCGGAGTCAAAGTCGAGCATGTCGCTTAAGTAGTCAACAGTGGCTACTAAGTGGGTGGTGGGTGGCACTACAAAAAAAATACACTTCTATGATGATACGTGTTTGTCACAGTAGGTCGCTTTTTTTGTCATGCATGTACATCCATGACAAATTTATGACGGAACCAAGATAGTCATACCTATGCTGTCGTAGAAGTGTTCCATGACATTACCAAAATTATCATCATGGAAGTGTCCACTTCCATGACGATAAATCATGCGTCACAGAAGTGCTTTCGTAAAGGGTGACCGACACGTGGCATCCACCGTAACGGAACGCCGTTAAGCTATCGGGTCGGGTTTTGGATCCGATAACCCGTTAACAACCCCGACCAATGGGGATTTTCCACGTGTAAAATCATCATTGGCTAGAGGAAACACGTGTCAGCTCGTCAGTGGGTCAGATAGGCGCCTGTGATATGTCGACACGTGGCACGGCCCAATAGTGGCCCATTTAGCTTACAAAGCCGGCCCGTTTGACTTGGTCAAAAGTTAACGGGCTGGCCCATGAAAAGCCTGTTAACGGTCTCTTCGCAAATAGCCCATTTTATGGCCCGTTAACTCACGGCCCATTAGGCCCTAAAGGAAATCGGCCCAACAACGTCATGTGGGCCATCGAATATAATACCAGCCCATTTCACTTTCGGCCCATGTATGGCCCACGACGTCTTTCGGCCCATATGAGGCCTTCTTATCTTTCGGCCCATTACAGGCCCACGGTGACTCTAGCCCATAATGAACAGTAATTTTCTTTATACCCGTTAACGGCCCGTGATTTACATGGGCCGTTTCCAGCCCATGTTAGCTTTCGGCCTATTGACGGCCCATACGTTCTTGGGCTCCTTTTCGGCCCTCGATTACTTCCGGCCCGTTACTGGCCTGTTCCCCTAATGGGCCAAATTCGGCCCATGGCAAGAGTTGGCTCGTTACTGGCATGTTCCACTAATGGGCCGAATTCGGCCCATGGCAAGAGTCGGCCCATTACTGGCCTGTTACCCTAATGGGCCAAATTCGGCCCATGGCGAGAGTCGGCCCGTTTCTGGCATGTTAACCCGTTGCGCCGTTTCTGGCACGTCCTATATTCTGGCCCATTAACGACCCGTTATGCCTGTGACAGAATTAAGCCTTTGCTGTCCTACGGCCTGTATATGGCCCATGGTAGTTGCGGCCACTAGCAACCAGGGAAAAAGAAGACTAGGAAATAAATAAGGCCGAAATTAACGCTAGGCTATTAAGGCGATTGCACATATTACATCCACTCGGCATCAAAGATCGCCACCAGTGCAAATATAGGGAACACCCTACACTATACAAAAATGGCTTGTTGTTTTCTTCAGGCGGTGGCTGTACGTTAAGAATAAATTTTGTATCGCACCAAAACAAATTACAACTATATAACAAAAGGAAGGTTGGCATAAAACTTAACAGTCTAGCAGATAAATGCACCACCAGAAGTTCAGAAGCTCAGTTCATTTGACCTGACTATTATGTTTTCATGTTGTATTGTCCGATGGAGCACCATAACCCTCGCCTTCATTTCCCCTAGGCTCCTGAACAACATAGCAAATGTCTGATAGTATGGTTTCAAAACCATGCATATCTTGACGACATTGAGCAATGTTTCTCCTTGTTTCACAAGGGGTCTCTGTTAGGGAATGGACTTGTGTCTGGAGCGCATATACAACATTGCTTTGAGCTTGCATATCTTGATCATGAGGCAGTTTGGACAATATTGCCTTAACAACCAACCCAGTATTACGCAGGAACGTGCTTTTGGCACTATTAGTGGACAGGTACTGACCCACTGCAGCAAGAGCTGACATTGCGGTTATAGTTGCCTCGCCACCTTCAGAAGGTGGCGCTTCCACCATTTTTTCCATAGCTCGCTAAAAAGTTGAGGTTTTACATTAATAGTACCAGAATAGAAGATATTAAGGAGGCAGCAAAATCAAACAAAATAGCTTTGGTCTATATACATAACTTATTCTGGTGAACCCATGTAAAATATTAGTTGTATTTTATTGCAAAGTACATAATAAAACCAGGTTCGAAACATATGACCATGTACCATTGCTAATGTATTGTCTATTTCTTCACATTGTATTGAGGGCTAAGGATAAAGAGACGAAGTTCATAATACGGTAAGCACAGTACGACGTCATTCATATCACAAAACAACTGAGAACAGACAAACAGGCAATTGTAATGTTGTGTGGGCAAGTCCAGCACGGAACAAGATTACGGGTCAAGATCAAAGGAACATCACTCCTCTCTTTTAAACCTTGTAAGGTGCAATGATACGCTAAGACAATTGTGTATAAAATTGAGAAGAGTAATAGACATTGGCTGCAAACCATGCAGTTCAAGGCACAAGTCAGAGTAAGTAGTAGTTAAAAGGCATGAGCATTAAGGACTTACAACAGCGGCTTTGACTCGTGTAGTCATGCCCTTCTTCTTGCTGGTGTGACAGTCCTTGAAGATTTCCACAGCATTTGGTTCAGGTACTTTTTGGTCCTTGTGGGCTTTCCTCTGCATTTGGAACAAGTCAATATAGATCTGATAATATGGTACAGCGAAAAGAGTGAAACAGCAGCTAATTACAAGAGCCTCGCAGTGTGCAATATAACTACGAAATCCTGTCGTCTGTTGGAATTTCACTTTCGTACGGTTGGCCTTGTTCTTTGAACAGTTCACCTACAAGAAGATAGATTTGTGTGGCACATGCGTAAATAGGACTTCAACATGTGATCTGATGACATATATATAATGTACCTGATACTTCAGATCAGACCAGTGTTTAACGAGGCCTCTCCAGTCTTCATCAGATATATTTTCCACTGGAGATGTTTGGGAAAGTTCACTGTTAGCCTTGCCTTCAAAGTGAGTTTTCCTCAAGTTATACCGATACCGTTGTAGAGCAGACTTGAAAACATGGGTGCAAGCTTGTCTGGTTGCATCATCTTGGCTATCCAACTTGAACCTCATCTGTTGAAAATTATGGGAGTCTCATTATCAGCAACCTAGAAAGTATTGGACAGAGCAAGACGATATTACTAGTTTCCATACATAACCATACTTACAGATAAATGGTCGAGGAAGATGTTGAACTGGGTTTCGTCTTTGTCATTCCTGTACTAAATCCATGTTGGGAGGATACGTACATGACACCTAACAGCAACCGTTGCCTCTGATACTAACTTGGCTGACTCTGTAGCATCGCGTGGCCTTTTTAAACCTGCCTCAAAACGGATCTCCATTCTTCCTCCTCTAGATTTAGTTAACCTATCGAGCATTATCCCTGATGTTTGTTTCCTCTTGCGCCTAGGTGCTAGTCCAACAACAAACATAGGAAGTGTTAGTGTACATCAAACTGTGAGACTACATATAAAGAAGCATGCAATTGTAACTTGACTCCATCAACTACCTTCTTGTTGTTGAAGCTCACAAGGTTCATCTGATATTGCCAACTCGTCTTGTGTTAAGAGTGCTTGGGAAGTAGTGTCAGGTGGCAAGGGAGCTTGGGAACATGCTGCTAGCTCAGTTGACGCACGAGTACGTCGTGTAGCTGGTAGTACTGTGGTAGGTGTTGCAAGAACTAGGGTTGTCCCTGCTTGTTTGGTGGCAGCTATGTGTTTCGGTTTGTCTTTTTTTGCAACTCGTGTAGCATGGGATGCCGTGTTTGTAGAATTTTCTACTGGACTTTGACCTTCTATTGCACCATCAGTACCAGCAGAATCTGCAGGATTCATCCGCTTCTCATTCCCTGCCATTCTGTGTTTCTTCCTCTTTCTCTATGCCATGTTAAGTCAAGCCGACAAGAAAAACGAGTAACAATTTAGTTCTTCAGAACAAATTGATGCGTGATGCAGATGAACTGAACTTTGATGTTAGACAACCACATGATAGGAGGATGTAATATGTATGAAAAACAGGACGAAAGAGATAACCAGAACTATGATGTGTAAACTAAGAAGAAGACATTTCACCAAATTAGAAGCAATGCAATGGAAGGTAGACATCATATGAAAGATGCTACAAATATCGCTCTGCCAAGTTAACAGTGTCTCATCATAAATGGCGTTTAAACAAATGTGAAGCAGTACAAGAAATAAATCATATGCAAGATGCAAACAACATCACACTACCATGTTAGAGGTCTCTCGTCATTAGTGCCATTGCATATTCACAGCATTGCATATTCACAACTTATGATGTGTAAACTAAGGAGAAGGCATTTCAACAAATTAGAAGCAATGAAAGCTAGACACCATATGAAAGATGCAACGAATATCACTCTACCAAGTTAAAACTGTCTCGTCATAAGTGCCATTTCAACAAATTAGTAATACAAGCTAGAAAAGAATGTGAGATGTAACCTATATCACACTCCGAAGTCAAATGTGTCTTATGATAAGTGATTGTTGCAGGTTACACAACAGTAGTAATTTGATGTAAGAACATGGTGTGATAGACAGATATTGTATGTTCTAGAAACAGGAACACGTGTCTTATTCAAGTATAATGTGTAAAGTAAGCAAATGGAATTCAACAAAATTAGAAGCAATACAAGCTAGACATCACACATAACATGCAACCACATATAACAGTGCCAAGTTAGAGGGAGCATCGGTGATGCTGCACTAGGGGAGACATGCTCATCATAAACACAACTTTGTTGAGTGTTTATGCATGTGTTGTCTTGGAAATCATCTTGGGGGTGTGGAGGAGTAGAAATTGTAGAGGCCCTCCGTTCGGAAGGAGCACCTTTATCCGCTGCCTTGCTAACTTCCTTCCGCTTTATTGATTTTGAATTGTCAAGTAAAACCGACAAGAGAAAGCAATAAAATTTTCTCTTCAGAACTCATTCATGCATGATACTGACAATCACTACTTTGATGTAAGGCAAACACATGATACCAGGATGGAATATGTACGAAAAATAGGACGGCATGGCATGTTCACAACTGTTTTTGTAAACTAAGCAGAAACCATTCCAGCAAATAAGAAGCAATGCAAGCTAGACACCACATGAAAGATGCAACCAATATGACTCTGCCAAGTTAAAAGTGTCCCATCATAAATGGAATTTCAACAAATTAGAAGCAACGCATGCTATAAATCATATGAAAGATGCAACTAATATCGCACTGCATATACTAAAGGTGTCTCGTCATGTTGATTGATGCGGGATGCAAAAAAACAATAGTTTTATGTAAGGACATGCTTAATAGACAGATGTACTATGTACTAAATACAGGAAGGCATGTCACATTAACAGGTATAATGTATAAGCTAAGCAGACTAGCACATGCAGTTTAACCAGATTGGAAGAATTACAATCTAGACACCATATGCAACATGCAACCACATATCACGCTGCCAAGTTAGAGCAAGCACCTGCGAGGCTAGTGTAGGGGAAATGTTGTAATCAACTACAAAGATACGTTCACTACCTTCATCTAGCATTTCTGTTTCTTGAGAATCATGTCGGGAGGCTGACGCTGCATTCTTTAAATGAGGAGTAGTCCCCTTGCCTGCCTGCCTCGTCATAAGTGATTGATGAGAGATACACAAGAACATTAGTTTTATGTAAGAACATGGTTAATACATAGATGTACTAGTATGTACCAAAAACAGAAAGGCATGTCATATTCAAAGGTATAATGTGTAAGCAAAGCAGATGCAATTTAACCAAATTGGAAGCAATACAAGCTAGACATCCGGCTGGAGTGGTGAGCATTATCATCTAGGACCTGAGAGCCTGGTGGGAGGCGGGCTGCTTCGCCACCATCGCAGCTTTTTAGTTGGCTTCCAGGTGATGCCTATCTTTGTTGGGCCTGTCACTGGCTCGGCCAGTGCCCTGACTAGCTATTTGTCTTCTGGTGCTCACGGGATGGTGGTTCATGTAAAAAAATATCTTTCCTTATCTTACCGACTTCGGCCTTTCGAATACAAGCTAGACACCATATGGAACATGCAACCACATATGACACCGCGAAGTTAAAGCAAGCACCTGGGATGGTGGTTCATTGCGAGCGAGGTCATCAACTCCAGAGCTACGTTCCCCGTCTCCATCTGCTGACACTACACCCTTTAAAGCGTTGAAACATGTCTTGCCTAGCCGCACACCAAACTGGAGCGACTTCTCTCTTTTCTTTTTGACTTCTCTCATGGCAGTAGAGTCTGAAATACCCTTGCATAAAAACACAACACTGAGAGTAAGGGTGAAGTGTGTGCAGAACTAGTGCACTGTAAAAGTAGCAGATAGCAGGTGGCTGAAAAATAAATGACAGGAGACATATGATAGCTCTACAACATTGCATGGCAAACAAAATTAGATTCTACTCTGTATGATTTTGTAATATATGAGCACAGGAAATGCAGGTACTCCTCCAGCACACCACCACATGTGGTCATATCTAAGATTACAGTCGACTGAAAATAAATAGGTCGGTCGATTTTTTAATGAACCGTCCGATCTATAAGTAACGGGCAGATGGCCTTCGTCTACCTCCCGCCAGTCACTATTGACGATCTTTCTCGAACCGCCAGCGACCACCGGCCCAGACCCCTGCCTCCGCCGCCCCGCCCTCCCATCGACCTCACACCACCGCCGTGCTTGGCAGCACCCCCAGGCCATCCCTTTAATCCCGGCCGACCTCCAGATCAGGCGTCGGTAGCTATAGGCCGCACACGCCCCTAAGATAAACACCAAGGTGTTGCTTCCCTGGCATAATAGGCGTACTAGCGCCTGTTACGCCGGGGAATGCTTCCGTTAATTCGGAATCAAGTGGCCAGAAATTGAAATTCAGGGGGGCGACGGACCTCTAGCTAAGGTGAAATAGTATATGAGGAGAAACCTTGTGCATCGCGAGTTACTAGGAACATATAGTATCAAGAAGAAGCGGTCAACTAATGTCTTATGTGGGATGAATACCGTGCAAGCAGAGACGTAAGATTTGCACGAATAAGGGAAGAGGAGTACATTTTTCGGTTGCCGGTGTGGTCACCTCCACAAGTCGCGCCGATTTTCTTCTTTTTACCAGGGAAACCGATGTTCTGGAGGGTGCAGGCTTGGACGAACCCATGGCCAA
The DNA here is from genome assembly GCF_002162155.2 of Triticum dicoccoides. NCBI lineage: Eukaryota > Viridiplantae > Streptophyta > Magnoliopsida > Poales > Poaceae > Triticum > Triticum dicoccoides. The sequence goes on from NC_041382.1 coordinate 749,951,570, forward strand.
ATTGTTGACTGTGCTGTCGTGGCCGTATGTCAGCGGAGGGGAAGCAGATCCGAGGCGGCGAAGGACGGCGTAGCAGGAATAGCTCCGGTGTGGTGGAGGGTGGCAAAGTTGGAGTGGCAGCAATGAGGCGCAGGACGGCGTGGTTGAACTGGCTCGGGTACGGACGGCTCGGCCTCGGCTTCAAATACTAGCCGTGGAGGGCGTTGCGGTTGAGGTTGCGATGGACGACGACGTCGGGGTATTGGCTCCGGCGTGATGGAGGAGGGCGGCGGTTGATGGGTGGGATGGGGTGGCGGACGGAGGACGCCGGGGTTTCGCGGCTGGTGGAGAGGTACTTTTGGCGCCCACGGAGTACGAATGGGGAATCGGACGGGTGGGGGGACCATGTTTCGGTCTGGGACGCGCTTGTTTTTGGCTTTTTTGAACAGAAGATGGGACGTGCTTGTTTGAAATTTGGGGAAAGTACAAACTTTTCCCTCCTCTTAAATCTCGGACCTACTGCGGTTCGGGGGTAGGATGGTAATCCTAGGTGTCCCAAATAGTGGGCGGGAGCGATTTCGGCCGCGCGCATGTGTGCTTAGGCGGCCATTGTGTATGAATGTTTTTCGGATGCGGTTGCGTGGCGTCTAGATGAAGCTACAAACCTACCCCGGTTTAGACCTTTGGACGTCGGGCCGGTAGGTTTCACGGGTCGGAGTTATTAGAAAAGTAGTTTCCTTGTACTACCAAACATTGGTCTCACGCGGTTTCGGGCGAGTAGAGGCTCTTTTGGCGCTTCGTTCGAAATTTTGAAACACGAGCATTCACATTTAGAGTACTCTTGAACTATGAGGATTGACCTAAATATACAACGTTATATTTGACCTTGTATGTTTGAAACCCTCATTAAATTATCCGCTTCTTTTTGAAATTTTGACACTTGAAAATCCTATAACTACGATTATTTTGGAATGGAGGAGCTAAATTTGAATCTATTTTGTACACGACTACATATGCTATTATGTACCAAATCAGAGCAAAGATTGGTGCCCCCATAATTTAGGTATGGTTTAAAAATGCCATGATATCAAATTCAAATAATTGAATGGACTTCATGTTGAATTTGATTTTTTGAAACCACCTTAAGTTGAATTCAAATGTATGCTAGTTCATAGGTAGTAGCTATTTATAATGTCCATTGTGTAACTTTCGTATGTATAATGTGCTTTACACACAACATGAACTATACTCACGTTTATATTCAATTGCTAAAGCGATGCATTGTTTGGAGTTCAAAATACTAACTATGTGGATCAATTGTGTCGAATAATAACATAGACATGCTCAAATTCGATAGAATCTAGATGTCTGATGGATCAATGACCGCTCCTTACGCGAATTGCAAATATCATGATCCCATCCTAATATTTGGATACAATTTATATCTTTAATCAATGTGTAGAGCAGTCTTTTACGTGTAGTTTCACTCTCCATCGGTGGTCTCTCACACATGCTCACACACTCTCTCCCGAGGTGTCTTTCTCGCACACATGCTCTAGATATAACCCTCCCTCCCTCTCGTAACCATTTACAACTGTTTTCACTAACCTTTATCACAAGCACTCTTCCTCTCGCAAACATACACATGCACAATCCTCATCGACCCTTTCTGTATACACGGACCTGCCTACGTGTCTCATGTACGCACATTATCTTTACGCCTGTCTCTCACGCATTGTCTCACACCTCTCTTCCTAATCGACGAGTATGATTCTAGCAGAGCATTCTATAGGATGCCCCTTAAAGTTAGGTTGGATGAATAGTAATATCAGAGATAAAGGGGTTACCTTAGTCCGAGAACCTAGGGTTACAAATCCTAGCCGGCTTTGTCAGTGGACACAGAGTCCTTCACAATTCTGCTATCTTTGTCTTGTACGACTAGTCATCCATGGGTCTTCCTAAATGCGTCACGGGCCGACCAATGTGGCGCAGGACGGAACAGAATGAAGGGCCTCACCTCGAACCACCGGACCTCACACGGTGACACACCCTCTGCCCCCACGTCTCATTATCTTCTCACACCCACACATACCAACACAAACACCACACACAGAGAAAATTTCTCCTGGTGCCTCTATTCCCTCCCCCCTTGCATATACACACTCAAGGGAATGGAATCTCTTGTCGTGACGTCATATTCGTCTCTCTCTCTAGACCACTCTCATTTCCCGTGCTATCTCTCCCACCCCCCCCCCTGTCAGCCCCTCTATCCATGCCTCTCTCGAATACGTAATACACACACATACCTCTCTAGGCCCCGCCAAATGCATCAACTACACATTCACACATGTTACATCACGTACCCCAT
>NC_041382.1:749953947-749962295 GCF_002162155.2 Triticum dicoccoides
TCTCTCTCTAGACCACTCTCATTTCTCGTGCTATCTCTCCCACGCCCCCCCGTCGGCCCCTCTATCCATGCCTCTCTCGAATACGTAATACACACACATACCTCTCTAGGCCCCGCCAAATGCATCAACTACACATTCACACATGTTACATCACGTACCCCATTGATCTAAAAAGCCCTCTCTTCACGTTTATTTCGCATACAACATTCCTTTTGAATAAAGTGTGGCCAAAAAATTATTTTAGAGTTTCTACGTATATACAACATTACAAAGTTATATGGAGGAGTACGAATGCTAATTTGCATTGCATGGTGCCCACATTGATATTTATTCCGCACTGTGAATTTGTATATTTTTATACTATATACAAAGTTAGTCATAATAAAGAGAAACGAAGAGCATCTCTCTCTCCATCGCATACCCCCCTGTACGCCCCTTTCACATATGCACACAAAACTATCTCCAGGTCCTCTAAAAGTAAGCCCCCAGAAAATTCACGCATGTTTCATCTTTCTCTCGCGATATATGCAATGGCGATCATTGTATTTGAAGCGAAAGCACAGTATGTACATTGGACTTCAGAATCCACTCATTACGGTCACCATTTACATTTAGTGGTTATTATGCAGTCATGGGCTCACCGTACAACTCTGTATTTGCTCATGACATGACTAGTTGACCAGTTAAACGCTCCATGTGGCACCTCTAGTGTTGCACCACATTATCTCACTACCATCGTGCCCACATGTTGACTTGTATCTACTCTACATCTACACTCTTATAAAATACATAAAATACACTCTTATATAAAACAGAGTTGGTGATGATGGTGTGCCTGCCATCCTGCAATATAGGCCGTCCGATTTATATCTGGCGGATAGGAAAGAAACTATGGCAATTTTGCAAAAAGGTACCCACACACCTCTCCACATTTGCAAATAAGGCCTTCCCTCTTTCATCCTTTTCTCTCACAAGATAAACAAGTCATACAAATGCATCTTGATGTTACATGCAACGCACGGGCATCTTGCTAGTAAGAATAAAAAAAAACGACAAAAAAATATTTGGACGGTGGTTCGAAGTCATGACCGCGGGCACAGCAGACAAGGTGGCCTTGTATTGGTATGCTGAGTCGTCTGTTTTAACACACAGGAGCTGGTGTGCTAATTATACACACAAGCACGCATGCACACGAACTGCATCCACGCAACACTCACACAAACACATGCACCCACGCACGCACGCAACACTCACACGTACACACGCAGCCACGCACGCACGCAACACTCACACGCACGCACACACGCACGCATGCATGCACACACCAGTACACCACACGACCAACACACACTCTCACACTCAAGTGCTCAACCTACACGTGCACGTGCACACATCAGGCCCTGACAGACACATACACAACCAGGTGATTCCCGTGCACGGGTTGGAGCCTTGTCGCGCCTGCGTAATTTGTGTTTATCTGAACTTTTGCATGTGCAAACTGACAGGTGGGACCCACAACGAACGTGGTCAATTTAACTAGTCAACATGGCGCCACGCAGACTATTTGGCCGGTCAACAGAGTGCAATCCGATGCTGAGCTGTGAGCAAGTGACCGTATAATCACCGCAAAACGTATATAGTGACTGTAATCAGCTTATTCTGAAATTCGGTGACCGTATTACGCTTTTCTCTCTGTAGGCCCTCCTAAACTACATCTCTACACGTTCTCGCATGTTACATCTAACAACTATGCAATACAGCACTACTACTACACTCTAACACAATAAATCATATGTGTTTTTAGATTTACTAGATATCATATTGTTACTTATAATTATTCAGTTTGCATACATTAAAATTGCCTTTGAAATGTATGGCCAGTATCATCTACCGCGCGGGAAAAATCCCGCCCTTTCCTGTTTAATCGGGTTTGTATCGATGGATCGTGCGAAACAGCAAAACTATAGTACTATACAGTACAAGTGACAGTTCACTGGGCCGTCGTGTCGTCTACTCCTCCGTCGTAAGAGTGGAGCGCTCGCTTTCATAAATCTTCTAGTCCCTTTCGCCGACATGTGGGACATCAAGCTACCGGGTCCACGTGCCATACTGGAATACAGTGCACAGCAGCCGGGGTGAAGCACCCCAGTCATGGCGCCGGCGTAGTAATGAGCAATGAGGCGTCAAATCACAAAGCTGCACCTTTCCCGCAGTTAAGTTGGAGGGACGAAGCAACCATCATTTCACTCGTTGCTGAATCCGCTTCTCCCTCATCTTCTTCAACTTAACCACGTGTTGCTTCTGCCGTTGTTCTGCCTCATGTGGGACGCGGATCGGCTTGGCAAAGCACTGACACATGGGACCGCATGTTAGCAAACCGCCAGGACAACGTCCTCCGAAAATAAGAAGCCTAATCCTAGACTTACAAAGGGCTACGTAGCTGCTACATATACTTTCCATCTAATCTATATACCCCCCCCCCTGATTTTCAGGTGGGGTGGGCCTAATCCTCTCCTTTAATCCAATCAAATAGTCCCACATCACATCAGTTCGTAACTTTATGTAAACCATTACGTGGATGTACCATTGCTCAAATAAGAAACCTCCCCCGCCATCCGCGCGGCAAAATCACCTCCTTTTTACTAGTCTCGATTCTATAATTTTTTAGATCAATATAATTGAGATTTGTATAGATAGCACACAGGAGCAAAACCAAGTGGTACGGTTAAGGGCATCCACAATGTGTTTCCAAATGTGAAAATAACTTTTGGCATTGTGGGAACCATTGTGGACGGTGTTGCCAAAGCCAAAAAGATGGAACCGAAGCTCCCCGATTGATTGATTGAAGGAATAGAAAAATGCAACGTCTCTCCTCTTTCTCCCATGCTTGGACGCATGTAGTATAGTATAGAGCACAAGGTCTACTCCCCTGTCCCTTCTATCACAAATCACAAAGCACTGAGGCGTCAAATCACAAAAGCACGGATGAAGCAACCATCATTTCACTCTTCGGTGACTCCGCTTCTCCATCGTCTTCTTCGAGAAGCCATCTCACCGCATTAGTTACTCCTAGTAGTACTAGTAAAGGACTTCCTGGATGCAAATAAGGCGGTTGTCTCGGCTTGCAGGCGGCACTTGCGAACGACTTACCGTGGTCTCCCTCAATGGTGTTCTCCGTCGAACGCACTTCGCCAAACCACCAAAAAAATATCGTCGACGTCACCGCAATGGGGAAGGAAGTCAAATATAGTTACTGCCTCCATTTTTTCTATACACAAGGCCAGTATATCAAAATTACAATTTGCAAAGGGCCACTAACACTAATCGAGGCAAAATTGATGGGGTTAGCAACCAAGGACATTAATATCCCCTGCATGCATGCGGAAGTGAGAAGGTTGGTTTGCATGGCGCTGCATTAATCAAGCGATGAGGAGTGAGATGGTTAGCTCTTTGGTCTTTGGAGAAAAAAATATGCATTAATTGACACGTGAAACGAGGATTTGTATCGATTAAATCCCGTGAAGGAAAACCCAGCCTTTCTTTTTTAACACTAGTACTCCTAATACGTACGTACTTATCCTGTTTGGGTCTAGGCCTTGCATTGCCAAACTTTGCCACACATTTTTGCCAAGCTTGCCTAAAGTTTTCAAAATGAGAAGGGGGTCCACTTGCGCACGGCTATCGCAATCGCACCGCACCCTCACACAGTCGCTCCTGCACGCCGCGGTCGCAGCGCACCCTCACACAGTCGCTCCTGCACGCCGCAAACCCAACCAAGGGAACGCACCCTCACTGACACATGCTGTCGCATGTAAACACACCAAACTCAGTCATCCTATCGCTGACACATAATTTTCGTTTCATAGAGTATGTTTATCCAACCGCATGTTGGGGAGTATCCGTACGGCCCGTGCGGTGGTCTATTGGGGAAGAAGAAGAGGTGAGGAAGAAGGAAAGAAGGGTTAGGAGACGTAGGATATTCATCCAACCGCCTGAAATGGTAGACTGATCCAAGTCAGGCGACTTGCATAACAAATATATGTTTTTACATAGCAAAATATCCATAAAAACAACAACATAAAGAAAAACTATCACTGCTCGCGGAAAGAGACGACCTCATCGTCTTTGGCTGCCGGCGCGAACCAGCCGTCACTGCCGACGTGTGTCTCCGCACCGTGGTTGTCCTCGGCCTCCAGCTACTCGTTCAAGCGGAGCGTGCGGGCGCTCTACACGGATGAGAGCACAGCCCGGTTCAAGTCGAGGACGTCTGGTTCCGCCTGCAGGAGGGCCTCGATGGCAGCGGCATCCGCACGCTCTGCGTCGAGTCAAGCCTCCGCCGCCCGGTTCAAGTCCAGGACATCCGGTTCCGCCTGCAGGAGGGCGTCGATGAGAGCGGCATCTGCGCGCTCTTCGTCGAGTCGAGCCTCTGTCTCCTAGTTCAAGTCCAGGATATCTGGTTCTGCCTGCATGAGGGCCTCGATGGCAGCGGCATCCGCGCGCTCCGCCTTAAGTTGAGCCTCCGCCGCCCGGTTCACATCCACGACATCCGGTTCTGCCTGCAGGAGACCCTCGATGGCAGCGGCATGCGCGCGCTCCGCGTCGAGTTGAGCCTCTACCTCCCGGTCCTCCTTTAGTATCGCCATGTTGAACCGCTGGTCCGCCTGCACCATGGGGGACTCGGATGCCGGCACGAAGTCGACGTCCATCATCTCATACCCATCGGGGGCCTTCTGCGTCGCGACCTCCACCATGAACATTGGATCGGCTTCCTCCTCCTCGTAGCTTGGCTCCAGAGAACTCAAGGATTGGCCCGCCACAAAGCGACTTGGGAACGGAGGTCTGTGGCGCCAACCGCCGCCGCAATTTCTGCGCGGCGCTCCGGAGTCAGCATCTTGTAGTAAGTGATCTTGCGGCGCACCATGGCTTTCTGGCAAACTAGGGGACGCTTGATGCGGGCTAGGGGATCGAAAGGTGGGGGAATGAGCTGGAGATTTGGTGTGGTTTTAGGGCAGTGGCTGGCGTAGGCCGAGCAGCGAAGGTTCTAGTATGAATAGTGGTTCCGGTGACGACCGGCCAATCGGTTTTGACTGTACATCGCTCTTGTCGCGTTCGCGTTGCAGCCCCGGCACGCTGGACCCTCCACGTCGCTCACCGAATGGAACACGCTTCATCTTGCGTTTTCGCTCGCTTGTGGGACCGCAATTGAGAGCAAACTGACGTCCCTCCCCCTCCCCCGCCCGCGTCATTTATTATACCACCACTCCCTCTGTTTTATGCGGAGTAAATAAAAACAGAGGGAGTATACTACGGATGACGATCCCCTGACGTGGCCGAACCCATTGAGTAACTGACATGAGGGGCCTAGTAAGCATGGGGTCCGCCAGTAAGTGACCGAAAGGGAGGGTAAGGCAGGGATACCTACGTCAGAGGATCCACTTCCACTATACTACTTTGACCAAATGTTAGAGTAATAATATATGACATGCAACTTACACAAAGCATACAGGGTCTAATGCGTTTTTCGAGGCTAACTTTGAACAAATGTTAGAGTAATAATATATGACATGCAACTTGCACAAAGCATACGGTCAAATTCGTATGTGAAAGGAGTTTCCAATGATATAATTTTCACATTATACATCTCATGTACTATTAATCTTGTCAATAGTCAAATTGGAAACCATCTCAAGTACAAATCTAGGAGTACATACAAATCTAACAATATTGATTGGGCATTGTTGAATGTTGATACCTTTTTGATCAAAGTAGATATACTTTGACTACACATAAAACTTATATGTAAACTAGAAAGGATAGGAGGGAGTATATTGTACGTTCAAAAACAAAACGAACATTGAATACCCTATATATATGATTTGCAGATGCTATGATCACCGGTTCAAAATTTTGAATCCGCCTTAGGTATCACGTGCCCCCACTCGTTCCCTCTCGATTTCATCTTGGGGTCCGGAGATCTATTGAAAGAGGACTATGGTGGTACATGCGAATGATACTCGGCGGAATGTTCAAATGAGGCATGCGGGAGGATGGACTCGACTGGAGGGCGACATGATCGATGGAGAAGAGGATTGGAGAGGAATGAGAAATAAGCAAACGCCACATGATTATACTTGAACGGCTCAAATAAACAATAAGTTGTCTCGCTTGGCCTACATAGTGAAAGGCCTAATGCGCAACGTGGAGCACTGACGCTCGAATATGGCCAGGAAAACAGGGAAACAGACATGTGGGGCACACCCGTCGGGACGACGTAGCGCAGACTAGTCCAATAGAGGAGCTAGCCCACGACCTCCTCACCACCGACAACCGTTCATGTGGGTCGTTGGGGCCAACAATGGGGCGCAGCTCCAGCACCGCCTCTGGACACGGCGACCACGGTGAGCGACACGCTCATATCGTCGCTAGACACGGTCAGTTTCAGTTTGCCGAGGGTGGCGTTAGTGTTGTGGCACGACCAACGGTATGTTTGGTTTGTGCCCAAAGTTGCCCCATGATTTGGCTGACATTGGCAAGAAAAAGGAACTTGAGTTGGCTAGAGTTCATTGGCATGCCAAAGAAATGGCAACCATCCAAACAAAGACCAATCTTTGGGTCATGACCAAAATTTTGGTTGAGGTATTGGTTGCCCATGATTTGCCCGACATTGGCAATAAAAATGAACTAGAGTTGTCTAGAGTTCATTGGCATGCCAAAAATTGGCAACCATACAAACAAAGACCAATCTTTTGGTCATGACCAAAATTTTGGCAAGGTGCACTTTGGCCACAATCCAAACACACCCCAACACCCGGCTCGTCGAGGATGCACGGGGTGCCGCGACGCGTCCGCAGAGTGGTGTAGCGCGGCCAACTGCATCCTCTCGACCTGAGACCATGCCGGGTCGTCTTGCTTTTTCAATGACATGCGGGGATCGCATGTGAGCAAAGGGCATCTCCAACATTGCCACGACCACAGCTGACTACCCTGGCACACCAAAACCCTCGTCCCTCATGCCGTCGCACGGTGCGTTCACAGCCGGCGCCAGCTGCCCGCATTCATGCCGTCCGTTCGTATGTCATCATTAAGAGGCTCAGTGCCCGCGGAACCAACTCCGGCAACTTAATGACGCACCCGGACGCTTGGCCTCACCGGAATGCGCTACTTAAAGCGGCAACGCCCAGCTAACCTCCACACCATAGCGCATTGTCCTCCTACCTGGAACCACATCCGCCATGACCGCAAGCGCGAACGCTCTGCGGGAGAGCTTGTCTTCAGGGATGGAGCTCGAGGTCGCCGCCCTCGCTCAAGTCGCCACACAAGCGGTGGCCATGCTGGCGCCCGACGATGGGAGCACCATCATCCACGCGTCCTACTTGCCGTCATCCAATGTCCGGCACCGCCGAGGTTGGGGACTCCTTCGAGGATGAGTAGGGCACGGGAGGCGGCAGGGCATGGTGTGCCAACTGCCCGGTCCGTCTCCCATGTTCTACTTTTCCTCGCCGGAGACCGGACCTTCACTTCACGGGTCTTGAACCCCGCCCCGTACATGGAGATCACAAATGGAGGACGTCGGTCGCCGCCGTAGAATAGGTTTAGGGTCGGGTTTCTTTTATTTTTTTTGTCCTATAAAAGTTCGAAATGTAATGAAAATCTGCCGTGTATATGAACTTTCACAATAATATACATATTGTAGGAGTACTAGCAAGATGCCCGTGCGTTGCACGGAAGATCAAGATCTTGTGGGAGAAAAGGATGAACGAGGGAAAACCTTATCTACAAATGTGGAGAGGAGTGCGGGTAAATTGTCATAGTTTCCTTCCTATCCGTTAGATATAGATCAGACGACCTATATTGCAGGATCGGACACATCTTTCTACATCTACGGGAACCTACGAAAGGGTTAACGTAAATTGCCTCTCTCTCCTCCCCTGATTTTCATGGTGGTGGGCCCCTCCCTCCCCCCAATCTACAATCAACAGCTCACACGTTTCACATTATGTTAATTACGTAACTGGGATTACGTAGGTGTAGCATTACTTGTCCTAAAAAACCCAACTAAGCCAACCTCCCAGCATATCGCGCGGGAAAAGACCCGGCCACGCCGTTTTAGTCGGGATTACCGGATTACTAGTAGTAGTATCGATGGATCGCGTGAAGCAACATATTTTTTTGAGGGGGCAAAGCACCTAGTTTAAAAGGAAAAAATGTGGTACACTCATAGCACTCCTGTCGCGGTCGCATTGCACCCCACACACGTTCGGTCCTGCACACGGCTCACGCAAACGGAATGCGCTTCGGCTTGCCTCTTCACTGACACGTGGGACTGCACTTGGAGAAACCGACCATGC
>NC_041382.1:749962676-749996784 GCF_002162155.2 Triticum dicoccoides
ACCCAAAAATTCCCCCCAAATCCGATTCAACCGCCCTTCGGCCAATTAGCCAATAATATTCCCCAAACCCCCTCCCCCCTGTCCCTCTCCACTTCATTCGCTCCGCCAAAGCCGCCCTCCCCACCGCGCCGATACGTGAGCGCCGCGGTTCGGCGATCCTCTCGCTCCCACAGTACGCTCTCGTAGACTGCCGTCCTCTAGCCGCGCCGCCACCTCTGGCTACGTTCTTGTGGAGGCGCGCGGCGGTCAGCGCCGCCACCGCTGGCGACGTTCGTGTGGAGATGCACGGCGGTTAGCTTCTCCCATGGTACGCGCATTCTAGACTGAGGCCCCGTTCATGTCGGTGTAGAGCTGAATTTTAGCTGATAGACGCTGTTAATCTCACTGTTTGCCGAAGTAGTTTACTGTCAATACGCTCTGCTTAAGAAGCTTCCTTGCCCTGTTCTGCACTCAATCTGCTTAGCTGAGATGGCATGCCAAGGCCGATTAGTTGCTAAAATATCCTGCCATATATTTATTGTGACGTAGATTGCCATGGTCTAGTAGCCAATCTGTTAGCTGAAATAGCTCTACACCGTTTTATACTCGATCTTTGTTGCTGCGATGGCCTTCGATAGTTCGATGGCTGTGTGCTCGGCCTCATTGACTGCTAAAACAGCCTGTCATAATTTGGCACTCAAATCTGTTTGCTGAATTAGCTTTACATATATTTTGTTACTTAGATCTGCTCGTCCAAATATCTTGCCATAGCTTTAGACATCGACCTAGGTATTTTTTTGGACTTCATAAAAAAGCATATATGTTTTTCCTGTAATATCTAGTAGAAGAACTAATTTGTATGTCTAACAGATGGACAGGACTTGGGTAACTTCTGCTCGAAGATTCTCCGCTGCATATGTCGAGGGGGTTGAAAACTTCATGAACTTTATCAGAGTTGAGTATGGTGGTCCGAAATCAGATGTGCTCTGCCCATGTAGCAGTTGTATGAATTCAGTTACAAGACCCCAGTCAACTGTGCAAAATCATCTACACTTGTATGGGATGTCGGTCACATATACTAGGTGGGTTCATCATGGTGAAGCTGTGAACGTCAATGTTATTGACTACATGGAAGCAGCAGATCACCATCTTGATTTGCCTGATGCTCAGGTGGAAGAGGGGGAGGAGGTGGTGGTGGCGGAGCCAGTGAGTTTGACCAACATTGAAACAATGCTACGAAATGCTCGTGCATTCCGTGAACTTTCACCTGCAGAAGAAAAACGGTGGGCCCGCATGTTGGAACAATGCAACGTTGCTGTCACCCCAGGAAATAAGCTGTCTGTATTCTCAGCTATGGTCACCTTTCTTCAGGTGAAGACATATGAGCGGATGACCAACAAATCATTCGATGCAATGTTGGCTGCTTTCCGCGAATCTTTCCCAGATGCGTCTGAGCTGCCACACACCTACAGTAAAATGAAGAATTTCCTTCGTGCAGTTGGCATTGGATATGATATGATCCATGTTTGTAATAATAATTGTGTTCTGTTCCGAAAGGATTATGCCAACTTAAGTGAATGCCCGAAATGCAAATCATCAAGATGGAAAGATGGCGATGTTGTGAAGAGGATTCCTCATAATGTTCTGAGACATTTTCCAATTACACCAAGATTGCAGAGGTTGTTTCATGATGCTGAAACAAGAGAGGATGTACTGTGGCATTCTAGGAACCAGGAGTACAGAGATCAGAATGTAATAAGCCATCCATCTCATGGTAGTGAGTGGAAAAGTTTCAATGATAAACACAAAGAGTTTGCTGCTGACCCGAGAAACATTAGACTTGGCTTAGCTTCAGATGGATTTAACCCATTTGGCCACCAGAGCGCCACATATAGCACGTGGCCAGTGCTTGTTATCCCTTACAACATGCCTCCAAATCTCTGCACCAAAGAATCAAACTACATGATGGCCTTGCTCATCCCAGGTCCAAAAAGTCCTGGAAAGGATTTTGATTTGTTCATGGAGCCTCTTGTGGAGGAACTTCAACAGCTATGGAAGGGTGTTCTCACTCGAGACCTATATAGTAGCCCACCAGCTGATTTCTTTCTACATGCTGTTATAATTTGGTGCATCCATGATTATCTGGCTTTGGGCACTATGTCAGGGCGAACGACACATGGTTACAATGCATGTGTTCGCTGTGACAGGAATCCGCTGTCATACGCAATACTTAGCAAAATCTGTTACATTGGACACTATCGTTTCCTTGCCAAGGACAAGCTGCATCCTAGAAAATACCAAAGACATGTGTTCAATGCAAAGCATGAAAACCGTGATGCGCCAAAGAGGCTCACCGCCGATGAGTTGCAAGTGGAATTAGAGAAGGTCAGGCATATTACACCAGGAAACCATCCTGGTAATGGTAGCGGGAAAAGGAAGCGTGGCAGGGTAGAAGAGAGATTATTGTTTACCCACAGGTCCACTTTGTGGGACTTGGAGTATTGGAAATATTTGGATCTGCGGCATAATCTTGATGTGATGCACATCGAGAAAAATATATGTGACAGCATTATCGGCACACTTCTTAATAAATTTTTTTGAGAACTAGAGTAAGATCTACTCTACATGAGGTACATATTCAGACACCATCAGTGGTCCGAGTCCTTCCGGTATGTTGGCAACGATCTCCTGATCGCCTGCGGTTCTTGTGGCCGCAGCAAGCCCGTGGGCTAGCTCATTACATGATCTTCCCACATGGTTAAAACTGTAGCTCGCAAACACAGATAGAGCTTGTTTAATATCCTTGATCAGAGCGTAGCATTGGGACCAAGGTTGTCCCCGTACTGCTAGTTCTTTTATGATTGCATGGCAGTCCATCTCTAGTATCAGAGTGTTGGAAATATGCCCTAGAGGCAATAATAAATTAGTTATTATTATATTATATTTCATTGTTCATGATAATCGTTTATTATCCATGCTAGAATTGTATTGATAGGAAACTCAGATACATGTGTGGATACATAGACAACACCATGTCCCTAGTAAGCCTCTAGTTGACTAGCTCGTTGATCAATAGATGGTTACGGTTTCCTGACCATGGACATTGGATGTTGTTGATAACGGGATCACATCATTAGGAGAATGATGTGATGGACAAGACCCAATCCTAAGCCTAGCACAAAGATCGTGTAGTTCGTATGCTAAAGCTTTTCTAATGTCAAGTATCATTTCCTTAGACCATGAGATTGTGCAACTCCCGGATACCGTAGGAGTGCTTTGGGTGTGCCAAACGTCACAACGTAACTGGGTGGCTATAAAGGTACACTACAGGTATCTCTGAAAGTGTCTATTGGGTTGGCACGAATTGAGACTGGGATTTGTCACTCCGTGTCGTGTAAACGGAGAGGTATCTCTGGACCCACTCGGTAGGACATCATCATAATGTGCACAATGTGACCAAGGAGTTGATCATGGGATGATGTGTTACGGTACGAGTAAAGAGACTTGCTGGTAACGAGATTGAACAAGGTATCGGGATACCGACGATCGAATCTCGGGCAAGTACAATACCGCTAGACAAAGGGAATTGAATACGTGATTGATTGAATCCTTGACATCGTGGTTCATCCGATGAGATCATCGTGGAACATGTGGGAGCCAGCATGGGTATCCAGATCCCGCTGTTGGTTATTGACCGGATAGTTGTCTCGGTCATGTCTGCATGGTTCCCGAACCCGTAGGGTCTGCACACTTAAGGTTCGATGACGCTAGGGTAATAGGGAATAGATATACGTGGTTACCGAATGTTGTTCGGAGTCCTGGATGAGATCCCGGACATCACGAGGAGTTCCGGAATGGTTCGAAGGTAAAGATTTATATATTGGAAGTCCTGTTTTGGTCATCGGAAAAGTTTCGGGTGCTATCGGTAACGTACCAGGACCACCGGGAGGGTCCCGGGGGTCCACCAGGTGGGGCCACCTGCCCCAGAGGGCTGCGTGGGCCAAGTGTGGGAGGGGACCAGCCCCAGGTGGGCTGGTGCGCCCCCCCCCCCCACCAGGGCCCAAGGCGAAGAGAGAAGAAAAAAGGGGAAACCCTATGCTCAAATAGGCCTAAGGCCCACCTAGTGGTGCGCCCCCCCCTCTCTCCCCCCTTGGCCGCCCCCTAGATGAGATCTAGGGCTGGCCGCCACCCCTAGGGGTGGAAACCTAGGTGGGGGCGCATCCCCTCCCCTCCCCCTATATATACTTGAGGTTTTGGGCTGCCATAGACACGAGAACATCTCCTTCTTGGCACAGCCCTACCCCTCTCCCTCCTCGTCTCTTGCGGTGCTTGGCGAAGCCCTGCTGGAGTACCACGCTCCTCCACCACCACCACGCCGTCGTGCTGCTGCTGGATGGAGTCTTCCCCAACCTCTCCTTCTCCCCTTGCTGGATCAAGGCGTAGGAGGCGTCACCGGGCTGTACGTGTGTTGAACACGAAGGTGTCGTCCGTTCGGCACTAGGATCATCGGTGATTTGGATCATGACGAGTACGACTCCATCAACCCCGTTCACTTGAACGCTTCCGCTTAGCGATCTACAAGGGTATGTAGATGCACTCTCCTTCCCCTCGTTGCTAGATTACTCCATAGATTGATCTTGGTGATGCATAGAAAATTTTGAATTTCTGCTACGTTCCCCAACACAGAGGGCCTTTGTAATACTTTGCTAGAGTAAGCAGCCCGGTAAGCGCAGCTTTCGCTTCGGCCTCCTCGATGCATCGGCTAGCTGACAGGCTTCTGCAGAGTGAGACAACCACATGGCCTTTGCTGTCCCTGGCGACTGCTCCAGCAGCGGATTCGCCTGAATCGGCTTGGAAAGCTACGTCGGTATTCAGCTTAACCATTCCTTGTACTGGTCCCGTCCACTGCATGCTTTGTCCCCGTATGCAGCATGTATTATCCGCCTCTCCAATCCTGGGCACATTATTAGCCATTGCCGCTGTAACTAATTCCTCAGCGTATTTCTTTAGGAATTGTACAGAGCCCAAGATAGATTCTTTGCCATTGTGTCGTAATATGTCATCTCTCAGGTGCCAGCACCTCCACAATAGGAGTACGATTTTTGACCGCATTTCCTCAGGTTCTCTGTCTAGCAGGACCTGCAGCCAGTCAGTCCCTGTATTTCTGAAAGATTGCTCTGATGGTAGTGTCCACTCCTTCCTCATGGCCTCTCGGAGGGCCCTACTCTTTGAGCATGTGATCACTACATGATATTCATCCTCCGCCACGTTGCCGCAGATATTACACGTTGAGTCCACCTCGAGCGTCCTCTTGAATTTATTACTTTTTGTAGCTAGGGTATTTGTGGCTACTCTCCACCCAAAAATTCTGACCTTCTCGGGCACCTTGGCTTTCCAAATAAGATCCCAAATACTCTGGTCACCCACATCCCTAGTCGAGCTTGAAGGGTTTGAGTTTTCGTTTTGGGATAAGGTTGCTGCCAATTTGTACGCACTTCTGACTGAAAACACTCCATTCTTTTCACCATGCCAAGCTATGCAATCTCTTGTGTCCGTCCTTGGGATGGGTATCTTGCATATTTCTTCAACATCAAACTGGTGGAATATTTGTCAAATCAAATTTACATTCCATTCCTTCCCATCCTCTTCCATGAGTTGGTTCACCCATCGGAGCCGAGACCTTCTAATAAACATTACAGTCATAAGGCCTTCTTTTCGAGGAATCCATTGATCTCGTTGAATCTGAATATTTTTCCCATCGCCCACTCGCCAGATTAAACCCTTCTTCAGCAGTTCTAGGACAAATTCAATTGCCTTCCAAACTGGGGAGGTGTCCGAGGCAAAGACGGTGTCTAGAAGGTCACCATTCGGGTAGTACTTTGATTTTAGGACTCTTGCGCATAAACTATCTGGGAATTGGATTAGACTCCAACCTTGTTTAGCAAGGAGTGCTTGGTTGAAAAGATGCATGTCTCTGAAGCCTATACCACCAGCCCATTTAGGTTTAATCATGCGCTCCCAAGCCATCCAATGTACCCTTCTATGGCCTTCTTCGTCCCCCCACCAGAAGTCCCTAATCATTCTTTCATATTTCTCACAGAATCCTTTCGAGAGCTTGAACACGCTCATTGTAAAGGTTGGGAGGGCTTGGATAACTGATTTGACATGGACTTCCTTAGCTGCATACGACATGAACCTCTCAGACCAGTCGTTGCATCGTTTCCCGAATCTATCCATGATGGGTTGGAAGTGTTCCTCCTTCATTCTCCCTTCCGACGTGGGCAGTCCCAAGTACTTGCTCTCAAAGACCTCCGACTGCACCCCAAGAACTGTCTTGATTCCGTCTCTTGTTTCGGTCGGACATAGTTCGCTAAAAAGGATCGAGCACTTGTTTGCACTTAGCAGTTGTCCCGTGCACTTCTGGAAGGTGTCCAGAACCTTCTTGATCGCCTTGGCCTGCTCTATGGATGCCTTGAAAAATAACAAGCTGTCATCGGCAAAGAGAAGATTAGAGATTCCAGGGCTGTTGCGAGCAATCTTGATAGGATTCACCCTTCCGGCCGCGATCTCCCAATTTATAAGATTTACCAGACCTTCCGCCACAAACAAAAATAGGTAGGGGCTGAGAGGGTCCCCTTGCCGCAGACCTCTAGACGGGCAGAAAGGTTCCAGAAGCTCACCATTACATCTTACTGAGTATCTCACTGATCGGACACACTGCATCACCCAGTTTGTCCATTTGCTGCAAAAATCACTCGTCCGTAGTACATCTTCCAAGAAACCCCAGTCCACCCTATCATAGGCTTTGGCCAGATCCAACTTGTACGCACAATATGTATCACGCGTATTTTGCTATGCTGGATTTTATGGAAGCACTCAAAGGAAATGATCGCGTTGTCCGTAATCAATCTGCCTGGGATGAAAGCGCTCTGGGTTTCTGAGATGATTTCATACAGGATAGGACGTAGTCGGTTCACCAGGCACTTTGACACCACTTTGTAAATGACATTTCATAGACTGATGGGTCTGTAATCTTTCAGGGACTAAGGGTCCTTTCCTTTTGGGATAAGCACGATAACAGTGTCATTTGTGCCCTCAGGGAGTACCCCATGTTCAAAGAAGTCTATTACCGCCTTGGTCACATCATCCCTAAGGACAGCCCAATTCCTTTGGTAAAAACATGCTGGAAATCCATCCGGGGCGGGTGCCTTTAGCGGACCAATTTGAAACAAAGCATCACTGATTTCCAATGCAGATAAAGGATTGGTCACCATATCATTCATTTCTTGTGTTACTTTCACATCAAATAACTCCATTATTTCATGCGGCGTGACCCCATCCTCCTTCTCATACAGCTCTTTGAAGAAAGAATTTGTCATCTCTTCCAAGCCTGATTTGTCCTCTATCCAAACCCCACTAGAATCTTTCAGCTTTATTATATTATTCTTTTTCTTCCTCCATGTTGCTTTTCTCTGGAACCATTTGGAGTTTCTATCTCCTTCTCTAATAAAGGTCACTCTTGATCTTTGCCTCCACATTAGTTCCTCCCGCAGGAGGAGTTCATCCAAGTCCTTTGATAGCTTTTTTACCTCACGCTGCTGTTCATGGGAATATGGAAGGTTCCACAAGATGCTCAAACGTTTTCTAATTTCTGTAGTTTGTTTCAAAACCAACCCGAAGTCCTTCTGCGCCCAGTCCCGCAAATCTCTTTGCATCATAGAAAGCTTCTCTCCAACTTGCCGCGGATTTCTAGCTTGGCCTCCCTTCTTCCATGAATTCTCTATTGCCGGCTGTAACGTGTTCACCCTTTCCCACATTTGTTCGTATCTGAAAATCTTAGGTCCATTCTCTCTTTTTGGTCTCCATTCCTGCCTCTTACCAAGGCGCAACAGGATGGGCAGATGGTCAGAATGCGATGAGCATATGTGTTCCACCGTGGCGTTCCTGAAGTGGTCAGACCAGTCCGGGGAGGCGATCACTCTGTCCAGTCTAGCTCTGACATTCTTCCTACCCTCTTGTTTGTTGTTATATGTCCACACTAGTCCTTTGAAGCCCAGGTCAAACAAGTTATAGTCAGCAAGAACCGTGCGAAAATTCTCCATATTCTTCTCCGATCTATTTGAAGCAGAGAAGTGTTACGACTGCCACATGGTTTCGTTGAAGTCACCAATCATGAGCCACGGCATGTTCGCTGAATCCTTTATTCTCCGCAGCAAGGACCACATGTGATGGCGCTCATGAGCTTTCGGCTCCCCATAAACAAAGGTGGCCCTCCATTGGCAGCCAAGAGGGTTTAACCGGATCAAAACATCGATGTATCTCGCTCCCACGGCAATCTTTTTTATTTCGATACTCTCATCATAAAAGAGGGCAATGCCGGCACCTTTTCCGATGCCGTGTTGCGTGATACAATGCCGGAGGCCCAGCCTCCACTTGAGATTTTTGATGTACTGATTATTTTGCCGAGTCTCGAAAAGGAAGACGAGCTTGGGCTTGTAGGTGTGCACAAGGCACACGAGTTCCTGAACTGTGCGAGGTTGCCCGAGTCCTCGACAGTTCCAATTTAGCAGCGTCATGGCTCCTGGCGGGCGCCTTCCTCGGCGTCCACCAGTTGACCGGTAGCCCCTATGTCGGTTGCTTCTTCACCGCCGCCTGCTCCTCCTGCTGCACTTTCTTCCTCAGATCCTGCACCTTTGATCTTCTTCTTCTGATCACTGTTTGCCCCATCCTTGTTCTTACCATTTTCTGCCTTCTCTTCCCTCTCACGGTCGCCCCTCTTGCCCAGTACTGATGCTGATTTTTCAGGAGACTTGACATGCTTCTTTGCCCCCTTCTTTTTCTCAGGGAACACCGGGCCATCCGAGGTGAGGCTCGGTCCAGTCAGTGCAGCATTCTGCATGGTGTTCCCCCCTGACTTTGCTGCCACCAAGTTCAGAGTGGGGGCTACAGCCGCGCCATCGATCGACTGATACCCCGGTTCAAAACCCGGCGGGTACAGTGGGTCCTCAACATGTGTGTCCTTTACTATCTGCACCTGCTCTGTTGGCTTCATGCTAAGTGGTGGCGTCTGAATTGTAGCATCTGCCCTGTTCTGCTGTAAATCCTTCGGAGGGCTCAGGTCCATCTTGGCATGTATCCCGGTCCCCTCTCCATTCCTAGTAATGAGAATAGCAGTAGGCGCCGCCGAGGACACCTGCGTATTAGTGCAGGACCCGCCATTCAAGACCCGTAGTTTGCTCACTGCAGCAATAGCCGCCTGCACCATTGGGTTCGCCAGGATCTCGTCAGGGACTCTCTCGTACTCCGACTTGATGGGGCTGCCTCTGTCTCGAGCCACCTCCTTCCCGAAACTGAGAAGACGACGAGCACTACTAGCCACCGGGGCAACATATCCCCCTCTACTATTGCTTTTCTTATACGGGGAGGCACGCATTGTTGCGGTGTACCTCATCTCTTCGAGGTCCACCGGCAACTTACAATCGCGTTGTCCATGCTCGAGAAAACCACAAAAACCGCAAAAACACGGTGCTCTCTCATACTTCAACTCTAGGAAAAACAACTCATTATTTGCCCTATCATGAGAAGTAAGCTTATCTCTGAGAGGTTCATCTACATCCTGTTCCACACGAACCCGAATGAAATCACCCTAGACCTTACCACAATTGTCTGTGTCAACCTCCAGAACCTTGCCGAGCTTTGCACCCAGCTTCCATGCCACCCCCTCATCCAACATGATCGGGGGGACATCGTGGATGCGGACCCATATTGGCATATAGGCCACCTCCACATCGCCCGGGGGATGGCCGCCATCCACCGCAACCATCAGGAAAGCATCACCATTGTAGGTCAATGGACCATTGTCGAGGATGAAGCACACTTCTTAATATTGAAGGCAAGACGAAAGATACCTTAAAATCTAGGATTGATTTGACACACCTGGGTATCAGAAAGGATTTGCAGGTGCAAGATGAAGGTAAACCACGGGATATGGCACCAGTTGTGTACGTCTTGGACAAGGTAAAAAGAAAAGAATTCTGCGAGGTCCTATCACATGTGAGATTCCCACATGGATTTGCTTCCAACCCTGAAAGGAGAGTCAGTGCAGATGGAAACAAGGTACAAGGGTTGAAAACTCATGACTGCCACGTCCTACTTCAAAGGGTTTTACCTGTTATCCTTAGAGGATTGGGCCGTCCTGACTTATACAGAGCAGTTGCAGAGTTGGGACAATTCTTCAGGGAACTCTACAGTAGGAATATCAGGATAGATGCTTTGGAGCGTCTTAGAGACAAGATACCAACTATCCTATGCGACCTTGAGAAGATATATCCTCCAGCCTTCTTTGATGTGATGGTGCATTTGGCTGTTCATCTACCTGATGAGGCACTACTTAGAGGTCTAGTACAGTATGGCTGGATGTACCCTATTGAAAGGCAGCTAGGCACTTTCAAGGGCTATGTTAGGAACAGAGCTAGACCCGAGGGTTCCATTGCAGAGGCCTACATTGCTACAGAAGCATTGACATTCTGCTCAAAATACATTGAAACAGCTGATCAGCTTAGCAAAGAGGTGGGTGAAGACAATTCCGGGCTCAATGTTTTTGATTATTCTGTTCGAGTTACAGGGAAGAGTCGACAAGAGGACAAACCTAAAGATTTGGACAAAATGGTTTGGTATGTGTTGAATAACTGTCCTGAGATACTACCTTATATCAAGTAAGTGCAGTACTGTAGCTTATACATCGTAATCTACTAAACTTGCAGCACATTCTTATATATTTAGATGTTTGACGCGATCACTATGTTGTGCAGCATCTACAAAGAGGAGTTACTGCCGCAAAATCCAAGAAATATTGACAAACTGGTTATGGCGGGATTTGCGAAATGGTTCAAGAACCATGTAAGCTTTTGAAGTGCATTGTCAGTTTTTTAATATATTGAGTACATAAGATGATCAGCTTGTCTATTTTCTAACCATAGGTTAAGAAGATGCGGGAGGATGGGCAGGCAGTTGATGATGTCCTTTACTCACTAGCAATGGGTCCTGATACTCGGGTAAGACATTATGAATCTTGTGTTGTTGGAGATGTGCGCTACAACACCCTTGCACAAGACGAAGGTAGGAAGACACAAAACAGTGCCATCATGAGCACGGATACATATGACAAAGAGACAACTGAAATGTATGCTAACATAACAGACATTATTCAGTTGCAGTATATCTCCAGTTTCGAGGATCATTGGTGTGTGGTTTTGTTGTGCTGTCGTTGGTATAACCTATTTTCCAGGATCGCAAAACCCAGAGCTGATGATTATTTCAAATCCATCAATGTCAAGGCGGCATACCAGACCAACGAGCCTTTTATTTTGGCAAATCAAGCAACACAGATATTTTTCTTGGAAGACACATTTGCACATAGCGATGACTGGAGAGTATTGCAAAGGTTTGAGCAGAGGAATTCGTTTAATGAAGTTGCACAACAAGATGATGCTTACACTGCTCCTGATGTACAAGATAACACAGATGTTCCTAATATCTTTGAGAACCATCACATCAATGACGCCGACGAAAAGATTGCATGTCGTGCTGTGGACATACAAGAGTTGATCAAGAAGAAGCCAACATTCGAGGACGTTGAGGACGAAGAAGAAGATGACACCGTGGATAATTACGATTCAGACTGATACACATGGCGAAGATGTTGACGCTGCTACTGTGGATGATGATTACATTGCTTTTGTCGTATTTGCCTATCAGAAGACGTTTTTTTATCTACTATGTGAAATTGTGTTTGCTATGACAACTAAAACCTGATGAACATGTTGTTTAGTATTTTGCTGTGAGAACATCACTTGTTATGTATGCTGATTTGTGTTTGGTGATTGTATGACAACTAAAACATGATGACATTGTTGTTTAGTTGTACTCATATTTGGCTGTGAAACTTGAATTTGATGACATAGTTTGCTGTTGGACTGCAATTTGCTCGACGTCTTCGAATGAGAACAAAACTGACCCGACAGGGCCTCTGCTATTTATTTATTTATATGAGCAAAAGGGGATACCCCCTGATTTCCGTTAATAGAAATCATTAGATGTTCACAACACTACGCCCAGCCTGCTACACAGGTTTCATTCATTACTAGTTTCAGCAAAGTGCTCATGTCGTAGCCACTGAATACATCACGAGTGCTACATACATTGCAAATAAAGAAACAATCATCCTATAGAGCACATCGATTTGGCCCATTATCTTCACAAGCTCTTTCATCTCCTCATTGCTATCAAGGTCGTTCAGTAGCTGTTGCTTGGCCATGATCAGAGGAACTGCATCTTTAACCTTCTGCTCTGCATCTTCCTCTTCTGTCGTTCCTTCAGTTACTTGTCTAACACCCCAACCTGCTGGTATTGGGATTCCTCGGCTAACCAAATAATCAGCGTAGTTGCATTCCCCCACATCAGCAACTTCCCAGAAATACAAATCACACGAATCTTCCCTTTTCTGCACGAAACAAATTGGTAGATCATCAACCAAACTATTAAAAAATCAGCAACTAAAAGCAGCAGAACAACACTTAAACATATTATTACCCCATGATTCGGGCATTTGTAGAAGACTCAGCCAGGGTTGCGGATTGTGGTTGCGACGCGATGGATGACTCTGCGTGATTTGCAACAGTGGCACCACACCAACGGCAGCGGGTTGCGATGAGCAATCGGCTGCGGTGCGCGTGCCGGCGAGGGTGTGATGAGACCCACAGGCGATGGTACGGGTTGCGACTTGGTGCATATCTGGTTGTTGCCTGCTGAAGAGCAGGTGGATGAGCAGCCAGCGAACATGGTTGCTGCGGCCAGAGCTTCTGATGCTAGGCAGAGTAAGTAGAGAAGAGGAGAAGCGAACGTTGGATATGTCAGTTTCATTACTTGCAGAGTAGCATAGCACCATATATAGTCATAGTCTAGGTTTGGATTCGAACCAGCTACAGGAGCACGTCTTTCTTTTTTCTAAAACTCGGCAACGTCTCATTACTGGTACACTAGCTTGTTTTATATGCCTTCCCAAGTTTTTGATTTTCTTTCCCTTTTTTGCAAGGAAGGAAGGAGGACAAAATTGAGAGTTCCTGGGACTCGAACCCAAGACCTCTCGGTTGAAAACCAAGGGTGCTAGTCACTTATGTGGCGAACGTTCCCTGTGAGGAGGACGGCAGACGAACGCATTTTCCTCGCAGTTTTCTTCCTATATATAAAAAGTATGCTACTTGGTGTCCGCTTAGTCAACAAATGATTGTGCCAACCTTGACCGTTGGATTGACATTCAACGTCTGTCGCGTTTCTTCAGTCTCTTCTTCCTCGAGCCGCCAAAGCCAAACCAGCGCCGGCGGGACCGCCTGCTCCCGCCTCCCACGGCTGGCTGTGATCTCCCCGGCTCCTGTTCGTTCCCGTCCGAGGCCTCACCATCGTCCTCCGCCCTGGTTCGCTCGCCGCGGCGCCGCCCTCCAGTGTTGTCAACATGGTCAACAATCGAGAGGAATAAGGAGATGACTGTACATGGTGAGGATGACAGTAGGGACCCAGCAGCGCACGCAGTAATTTTGTTTTTTCGGGACGAAGAAGGGTATCAACTGGGTTGTGCGGGACCCGTGGCCCGTCTAACCCAGGCTTTTATTTCATATGTTTAGCACATGACCAGCCCAGTTTGTTTTTTTCCTTTCTGAAAATTGCTAGCCAGCTATTTTGTTTTTTGCAGAATAACCAATGTAGGCCTACTTGCTTTTCTACGCCCTGCTGGGCCGGAAATCTTTCAAGACGAGGAGGGATGCATTTTGCCCAGAAAATGGGCTATAAGTAATAAGAAATGGGCTATAAGTAATAATAAATGGGCTGTAAAATGAAAAAATACAGCAAACAGATAATTAGTTCCAAAATATTGTTTTCTTTCGGATTTTGATATTTTAAATTTCATTGTTTTTGTGCGGGTAAAATTTCATTGAATTTAAATTAAGGTATATTTAGATTTAAAATTAATTTGAATCTGGCTAGAAATTTCGGGTTGTATGCTGTTTGGGACATATTTGGAGGCTGACTTGTGGGTCTACTAGGTTGACGTGTACTTTGGCTTTGTCAACTTAGTCCACAAACGATTCTAGCAGCAGTGACCATTGGATGTTAATCCAACGGCCGTGCTGCTTCTTCAACATTTGATCTTCTTGCTCCAACCGCCCAAACCAGCTCCGGTGGGACTGCCTGCTCCCGCCTCCCGTGGCCGGTTGTGCTGCCGCACAGGCCGCACCGCCCCACCCTACTATATTGTTGGCCAGGCCATTCCTCTACTCACCCGCACAGCCTGTCACTATACTGGGTCCCAGCTCGGACCCACCAACTATATCTTCGCACGCAAGGAAGTGCCTCATTACGCACAAAAAAATAAATACCCGCCCCTATTAGCTGGGACCCAGTATAGTGGCAGGCTGACTTGTGGGCCTACTAAGTTGACGGGGACGGAGGGCTTTGTCAACTTAGTCAATATGCACGATTCTAGCTCCAGTGACCGTACGATGTCCATCCAACGGCCGTAGTGCTTCTTCAACCTCTGGTCTTCTTGCTCCAGCCGCCCAAACCAGCGTCGGTCGTGCCTCGTGCTCCTGCCTCCCGTGGTCGGCTGCGATGCGGCGGAGGCCTCACCGCCCCTACTACTCCCACCGCTGGCCAGGCCATCCCTCTACTCACCCACACCCCCTGTTACTCTGCGGCGACGGCAGCCTCACACCACAGAGAACCAGTGCCCTCGTACTCCTCTAAGCGTGGGCATCCACTGCCGCGTCTTCCCCGGCTCCGCATCGTCCCCTTCCTAGGCCTCGCCATCGTCCATCGCCCTGGTGCTCTCGGCGCGGTGTGGTCAACGTGGTCAAGGAACGGCTTCCATCGGACGTGGACTGTACGTGGAGAGGCTGACAGCTAGGTCCATGACCGCGGCAAGGAAGTGCCTCCTTATTACGTGCAAAATAATTATTCCTCCACCTGACAGCGGGGACCCATCGGACGGGCCATCTATTTTGCCCCCCTGACTGCTGGGACCCAGCAGCTACATCTTCGCACGAAGGAAGTGCCTGACAGTCGGGACCCACCTGGTCGAAGCGTACGTAGCGTTGTCATTCTGGTCGTGAACGTGTACGTACATATATACTGGTGGATGTAGAGGCGCGCATGTGTCGTAGTAGAGGCGGCCAGGGTGCAAGAAAGAAAATACGGCCACGTATGTGTACATACGGGCGGGGTCTCGAACGCCTACTCGCACATATGTACGGCGAGGGCTTGTTGACATGGCTGGGTCGGAACGGAGAAATAGCGTCGTCGTCGTGTTCATGGGGAAGCAACGGAATGCGTCGTGTTCGTGGGGAGGCAACGGAATGCGTCGTGTTCATCGGGAGGCAACGGAATGCGTCGTGTTCATCAGGAGGCAACGGAACGCGTGGGAGCCAACCGGCTGGGTCGGAACGGAATCCGTGGTCGTTTTCATCGGGAGGGCTTGGACGGAACAGGCGATGGAAACGAGGCCTGGCGTACTGCAAAACGGAGGAAACGGCCTTGTGTTCGACCGGCCACGTTCGAAACGGGATCCTGTTCATCGGGAGGGGTATGGCGTACCGCAAAACGGAGGAAACGGACCTCCTACGGTCGAAACGGAGGTCCTGTTGATCGAGAGGGGTGTGGCATACCGCAAAACGGGCGAACGGACTTGTGTTGGAGCGCTACGGTCGAAACGGGGGTCCTGTTCATCGGGAGGGGTGTGGCGTACCGCAAAACGGGACTCCACGGGATACTGTTCATCTCCACCGTCGACCCCCTCCAGCCTCCACGAGCTACTGTTCATCCACCGTCGACCTCCTCCAGCCTCCACCTATGACTGTTCATCCACGGGCTCCTGTTCATCCAGCCTCCACCGCACTCTACTCCACCGGCTACTGTTCAACCAGCCCTCTCCATGGGCTCCTATTCAACCACCCCTCCACCGTCTACTATTCATCCTGCCCTCCACGGGGTGGTCCTGTTCATCCAGCCCTCCACGGGGTCCTGTTCATCCAGCCCCAACCGGCTCGATTGATCGGGGTCCTGTTCATCCAGAGGCAACACCACGGGGTCCTGTTCATCCACCCCCACCGGGAACTGTTCATCCAACCCCCCCTCCCACTCGCAACGCTCATTGTTCATCCAGAGGCAGCATCGATCGGCTTCAGTTAGCAGCAGTAGCGAAGGAATCGCTTGATCGTGTTCAGTTAACAGCCATCGATCGATCGCTCGGGTTCAGTAACACGTAGCCTGCAGTGCAATCGCTCGGGTTCAGTTAGAGCCCAACGCCTCGCTCGGGTTCAGTTAGAGCCAACGCCTCGCACACACGCGCGTACGTGTACGAGAGAAACGCGCATCGCTCGGCCCGCGACCTCCCACCGTAACTGGGAACTCCCCCAAATTTTCCTCCCCCTCACTTCTACCACGGTTTTTCCGTCATGGATGGCCCAAAGAATGTCATGCAGCTGTGTCTCCGGCCTGCCCAAGACGAAAAGCCCATTTTTTTGTCATGATTTTTTGTCATAGAAGTAGGAGCCCACCACATCTATGATGATACCGAGTTTTGTCACAATTATCATCATAGAAGTATCATATGTATGACAGAAAAAAATTTGTTCGGCCCAAAATGTCATGGATGTGTCTTTTTTTTGTAGTGTGGGCAGCGAATTTTTTCGTCGTCCGCATCCTATTCTAGCTGGACATAGTTCGGCCAAGGTTCTCCTGACAGCGAGAGAGACCTTAATGAATTTAGCACATCACCGAAAGGTGAGTGCCGAAAGATATCCGCGGAGGTGAACTCCATGATCGGCGCCCAATCGGATTCGATGGGTGCGGATGCAGGCGGCTCGGAGCCCGTGGCCGGAGAAGAATCTAGTGATTCGGTGATGCGGCTCTCGTAAGGGGTGAAGTCAGTATCTGGCTCTATTGCCACTAAAAGTGCGGCCTCCATGGCGGGGTCTATCCCTCCGCTCTCGGATGGCGCGACTTGCTCCAGACTGATGGCCGGAGTAGTTGCAGATGTGATCTCCCGAACATTGTCCGACGGTAGAGTTACGTCATGCTCGTCGCGACTGTGCGGCGCGTCTGACATGAGCTCGAATCCGTCGAATATCAAGTCCCCGCGGATGTCGGCAGTGTATTCAAGTTTCCAAATCTGACCTGATGGCCAGGGGCGTAGCTCTCGATCTGCTCCAGATGGCCAAGCGAATTGGCCCGCAATGTGAAGCCGCCTAATATGAATATCTGTCCGGGGAGGAAAACCTCACCCTGGACCGCATCGTTACCGATGATCGAAGGGGCCATCGAGCCTTACGGTGATGGCACAGCGGAACTCTCAATGAAAGCACCAATGTCGGTGTCAAAACCGGCGGATCTCGGGTAGGGGTTCCCGAACTGTGCGTCTAAGGCGGATGGTAACAGGAGGCAGGGGACACGATGTTTACCCAGGTTCGGGCCCTCTTGATGGAGGTAATACCCTATGTCCTGCTTGATTGTTCTTGATGATATGAGTATTACAAGAGTTGATCTACCACGAGATCAGAGAGGCTAAACCCTAGAAGCTAGCCTATGGTATGATTGTATGTCGTCCTACGGACTAAAACCCTCCGGTTTATATAGACATCGGAGGGGGCTAGGGTTACATAAGGTCGGTTACAAGGGAGGAGATATACATATCCGTATTGCCTAGCTTGCCCTCCACGCCAAGTAGAGTCCCATCCGGACACGGGACGAAGTCTTCAATCTTGTATCTTTATAGTCGAACAGTCCGGCCAAAGGATATAGTCCGGCTGTCCGGAGACCCCCTAATCCAGGACTCCCTCACTCCCAAACTGTTGTGAGCATAGATACCAAAGTGATCAAAAGTATTGATCATGGGACAACAGTGAAAAAAAGATCATTGAGTACTAAAGTAGCACTAATGACATGTTTTCTCACAAGTGGAGATCATGAAGAGTTCGTTGTAAAAGGTTACATTGATACAATCTTCATCATTTCTCCATGCGATTTTCGATTTAAATTGAGGGTATTATGTAACACACAATATGGTGGTGCAGTTAGTTGGAAATTATTCCAAATAGGTTACTGTGGCGAATTCTAAAACAGAGGCGAAGTATGTTGCCGCTTTAGAAGCGACAAAGACAAAGATGTTGAATCATATAGTTCATTCATGAACTTAGTATGGTTCCAATACGGCTTTGGTCAATGGGACACTATTGCAGATAGTTGCTCCATAACTCAGTCTGAGGAATCAGGTTTCGACCAATGATTCACATATATACAAACCCAAGTCCACACAAAATATGAATTTTGTGAAAGCGTGAAAACGCAAGGATATGCAGAGATACACATGGAGCTGAAGTTGTCAGATCCGATGGACATCGGGCTATACCACATGCGAAGCATTTTTTACACCAGTATGCCATAGGTGTAAAGTGCATTAGCATTAACTAGATTATTGACTCTAGTGCAAGTGGGAGTTTGTAGGAGATATGCCCTAGAGGCAATAATAAATGATATTATTTATCTCCAAGTTTATAATTATGTTTATGTTCCATGCTATAACTGCTATGGTTCTTGAGTCTGCAATAACATGAGGCTCGGAGGAAGACTCATATGCACGTGTGGAATAATAAACGGTAAGAAGTATTCTTAGTCTGGCCTCTAAGACTAGCTCAAGTGTTGCATGATGGTTCTGTTTTCCTGATCATGGGCATGTCAATGCCAGCAACTTTGAGGGCACAATGTTAAGAGAACATTTGTGTTGAATCTACCCGGATTGATGTTATGCTATGAGATTCATTCGTCACAAGTTTATGGTTGATAACACAGAGATGGTTAATGTTTGCATAATTCCTTAGACCATGAGAGTATCAAGTTTCTTCATACTTGCTTCATGAACTTTGGGGTTTGTTAAACGTCATCCGTAAATGGGTGGCTATTACGGCGGCTTACGGGTTCATGGAAAAGTGTGTCAAGTAACTTGATAGCTCAAGATTGGGATTTGCTCCTCCGACGATGGAGAGATATTCTCCGGCCCTCTCGGTGTTACGGTATCCATCATCGTCTGGCCAGACACAGTGTGATTTGATCACAGGGATGCCGGAACACGGAAACGAGAAAAGAGAACAAAACCGATAACGAGGTAACTTGCATGGTGGACAAATTGTTCGTCCACGGGGATGCAATAAATCTCACCTCGGGTGTTTGTGACATATCGGGAAGCAACAGGAATAGCTCACTGCAACTGGAGGTTCACTCGAATATTCATTTGTGTGGGTATAGGGGTCAATATGGGTGTCCACGGCTCCGATGTTGATCATTGATCAGATAGTGTTCCAGTCATGTCTATGCTTCACCGATCCTATAGGGTCACACGCTTAAGGGTCATCTATCTGCTGAATACTAGGCAGGGAGTCTGAGAGAAATTTGCCGAAAAAGTTTCGGAGACAATGGAAGAGTTCCG
This sequence comes from Triticum dicoccoides, assembly GCF_002162155.2. Taxonomy (NCBI): domain Eukaryota; kingdom Viridiplantae; phylum Streptophyta; class Magnoliopsida; order Poales; family Poaceae; genus Triticum; species Triticum dicoccoides. Next base: position 749,982,187 of record NC_041382.1, read on the forward strand.
GAGAGAGAATAGCGAAATAGTTTCATAACACCGAAAAGTTGTTTCGGGATATACCATTAAGTCAAATTGGTTTCGGGACACGCCTGATAATTCTTGGAGGGTGCCAGAATTATTCTGGAAACTTCTGGGAATTTTTGGGGATAAAAACCGAAAATGTTCCGGAGCTGCCGGTACCACTTTGGTTGTTTTTCGCAGATGAAATTCACTAATCTGAAATTGTTTCAGAATGAATCCAAAATCATTTTAGTGGGTACTGGAATTACTCTAAGACCCACAGAAATATTTTCGGATTTAATGGACGCGAAAAATTGTCTTCATGAATAGTGGAAACGCATTCTTGTTTGCCTTTCCCAGATGAAAATCACTAAACCGGAATTGTTTTGGAACGCTTTGAAAATTATTTTAGTGGGTACTGGAAATGTTCTGAGCCCACATAAATATTTTCAGTTCGAACCGATGCTGAAAAATATTGTCATGAATAGTGAAAGTGCTTTTACTTGGCTTCTTGGAGAAGCCACCTTGAGGGCCTTTTGGTATTATCCCCTTGGCTTCTTGGAGAAGCCACCCTTGGGCTTGGCCTATAAATAGGGGTCGAGGGGGCTGCCTAAAGACACACTCTTGCTCTCATACAAATGTCATGCATGATCTGGCTCTCTCTCTCTCCCTCCCAGCAAAATAGTTTCGTAGAGCCGAAAGGCTGTCTAGATTCCGGCAGGAACTAGTTCTGGACGGGGAAGCCCTGCCAGATAGATGGCACCGTATGTGTGCAACTCTGTAGAGAGATCGTAGTTTCGGTCTTAGTTCGAGAGTGCCTCCCGAAGGGTTATCCGTGTGACCGTCCGAGTTTCAAAGGTCCTTCCGGAGGGTTGTCCGACTTTCGAAGGTCCTCCCAAAGGGTTGTTCGCGACACCGTCTGGGGGACTGTCCGACCACCTCCCGGAGGGCTGTCCGAGGGGCATATGAGGGTATACATCCTCGCGGTTGGGAGGTTGTAAATCCTAGTTGCGGGGATCTGCACAGTCGATCGTCATCGACTCTACTTCCCGCTGCGCTACGAGTCGGTAATGAAAAAGATCAAACCATGTATGCAGTCTCCATAGTGGTCCTGGGCTGGTGCGTAGGTCCGAAATTTTTTGTTTCCTGTTGCGTTACCCTACCCCATGGGGAGTCTGAATTGGACTAGGGGAGGGGCGTGGCCCCCCTTTCCTTCTCCCTCTCCCTCGCCTTCCCCTTTCCCCCTCCGGTAGAAGGGAGGGGGTGAATAGGACTAGAGTTCAAGTGGGATTCCCCTCCCCCCACTTGGCGCGCCCTAGGTCGGCCTCCTCCCCTCTTCCTCCTTTATATACGGGGGCGGGGGGACCTCTAAGGCACATCAATTGTTCTTAGCCGTGTGTGGTGCCCCCCTCCACCGTTTACTTCTCCAGTCATATTATCGTAGTGCTTAGGCGAAGCCCTGTGCGGATTACTTCACCATCACCGTCACCATGCCGTCGTGCTGACGAAACTCTCCCTCGACACTTTGCTGGATCAAGAGTTCGAGGGACATCATCGAGCTGAACGTGTGCAGAACTCGGAGGTGGCGTACGTTCGGTACTTGATTGGTTGAATCGAGAAGACGTTCAACTACAACAACCGCATTAAACTAACGCTTCCATTTTCAGTCTACGAGGGTACGTGGACACACTCTCCTCCTCTCGTTACTATGCATCTCCTAGATAGATCGTGTGTGATCGTAGGAATTTTTTTGAAATTACATGCTACGTTGCCCAACAACCACGGCCCTCGAAGATGACGTTCTGCACGAACGAGGCGTAGTAAGGGTCGTCAACCATCGCCGTCTGCATCGGAGGTGGCATTTCGACGAACAGCTTGCGGGCAACAGCCATGTGAGCCGATGCGAACGATCGGGGTTGCTTCCTTTGCGTGTCGTCTTGAGGTCGATGTCCGGGGACGTAGAGAATCACGTCTGCCCATGGTTGTGTGGCGGCGGAGCACGAACATCCGGCGTCTCGTGTGTGACGGGCGAGCTAGGGAAACGTTGCTGCGGCGTACGATGGGCCGAGGAGCCTGTGCTCGCCGGGGCCATGGCAGTGGCCGAGAGATTAGCCGGCGTGGGGTGGCCCATACCCAACATGAGGAGGGCATGCGCCTTGGAGACGATGGTCTCCTTGTCGTCGAGGTTGGCCTGGTGCCGCAACGCACGCCGCAGGGCACACTCAGCACCGTACTCGGCGGCGGCCTTCTTCTCCGCTGCGACAGTTCGTCGGTTCCTCCTCTTGGCCGATTCGGCGTCGAGCTTGGCGGCCCCCGCCGACGTAAGCTCCAACCGAAGCTTCTTCACATGCTTCTTTTTCTTCGCCACGGGACGGGCGGTCGGTGGTGGGTCGCCAGGATTCGCCTCGTCGACCATGGTGGATGGAGGGAGGGGAAGGCCGGGGCTCGGGAGAGTGGAGGGCGAGGCGAGCGTTTTGGAGGAAAGGGAGGGAAAGTGGCCGCCTGTGCCACCGACGGGCGAGCCGGGGGAGGACAAGGGCACGTGTCCCGCTCGTCCGCGCGCTGTCCGTTCGGCCGCAAACTCGGCTCAAACTTGGGCGAGAAATGGGTCAAAAGCAGACAAAAAACGAACGACGGTCCGTTTGGGGCCACGCGTTGGAGGGCCTCCTTTGTTCGTTTACCCCAAACGGGCGCGGGCGGACCATTTGGGGTCGTGCGTTGGAGTCGGCCTTACACCAAATGCATCTTACATTTGTGGAATTTTAGTAAAAAAAAAAGAAAAAGGGAAAGGAATGGAGGGAGTATTATATCAGATCGCACGGGTAGCCAGGCTAGCACTGCCCCGTGTGTCCGCCCGTCCTCCGCCGCACCCATGGCGCTGCGGCGCCTCGCCCGCCGCCTCGCGCCCGTTCCGTTCCCGCCGCGGCTCCTCCCACTCCCCGCCCCCGGCCACCTCCGCCTCTTCTCCACCGGGGAAAAGGAGCTGCCTCACTTCATGGCCGAGTACCTCGTCTCCACCTGCGGCCTCTCGCCGGCGGCGGCCGCCAAGGCCGCCCCGCGGTTCGCGCACCTGGGCTCCGCGGAGAGGCCCGACGCCGTTCTCGCCTTCCTCCACTCTCAGGGCCTGGGCAAGGCGCAGGTGCGCGCGATCGTGGCCCGGAAGCCGGCGCTGCTCCTCAGCGACGTCGACGCCACGCTCTCCCCCAAGTTCACCGCCGTGCGCGCGCTCGGCCTGCGCCGCGCCGACGCCGCGCGGCTCTTCGCGCTCTTCCCGGCGGCGCTCACCTACGGCGTCCGCTCCAACCTGCTCCCGCGGGTCCTCTTCTGGCTCGACCTCCTCGGGTCCACCACCTTGCTGATGAAATGGCTGGCCAAGACGTGGCTGCTCAAGTACTCCGTCGACCTGCTCCTGCGGAACCTCGCCACGCTCCGCCGCCTCGGCATCCCAGACGGCCGCCTCACGGCCGCCGTCCGGCTGCGGCCGACGCTCATCATGCAGTCGCCGGACAAGCTCCGGGCGCTGGTCGGCCGCGTGGAGGAGGCGTGCGGCGGGGTGCCACCCAGCCCCGGGATGTACACGTGGTGCCTCTTCGCGCTGCACAACGTCGGCGACCGAGCCTTCCGGGCCAAGAAGGCGGCCGTGACGCGCGCCCTCGGGTGCACGGGCGAGGAGTTCGCCGGCATGTTCCGGCGCGCGCCGTGCTTCGTGTTCGCCCCCGAGGCGCTGCTGCGGCGCAAGGTGGAGTTCCTGCGGGACACCGTCGGGTGCAGCGCCGGGGGCATCGTCAGGAACCCCCTGCTGCTGACGCTGAGCCTCGACGAGCGGATGGCGCCGCGGTGCCGCGCCGTCGAGGCCCTGCGGTCCAAGGGCGTTGACATCGGGAAGACGAACATGGTGACCGTAGTGAGACTGCCGGAGGCCATTTTTGTGGAGAGGTACATTCTCAAATACAAGGGAGATGTGCCTGAACTCCTCGAGCTGTATCCTCAAGCTCGAGTGAAAGGCACAACATAAAACAGGGGTGTCTGTTATCACCATTTCGTTCTGCCACCATGTTTAGGGCAGAACTTGTGCCCAGCCATTTCATTAACATCAACGTTTCACTCTGATATACTCCCTCCGTCCCATAATATAAGAGTGTTTTTTACCCTAGTGTCTGATCCATCGTTCTGCATTTTGTGCGGAGTTTGAACATAGACCGATTTACAATTATGCAACTATTAACTGGCATTCACCTGAATTTTCAAATTCCATCGTCTGTATCTACCATCCCAACACCAGTCAAGTTTAAGAAAGAACTGAATGTGACATAACACATATCTACCATCCCGACACCGGTCAAGTTTAAGAAAGAACTGAAGAGGGAGAGTTACCATGTTCAAACATGATTCACTTGCTGCACAGCTAGTTGGATCTGGCAATTGCCATGAAAAAATATGAAATCCTAGAGGGAAAGCTCATCATGAACAGCGTTTCTTGATTGATCAGAACAAAGTCATATCGCCATGATCGTGTCCACATCACCAGAATATGTCATCTAACCTAATAATACATTAGCACACTGAAGGAATCTTATACACAAAATGCATGCCAATCTTAACTACAATCCCTCTAGCTCGATTCAGAGTTCCTACTAGAAAGGGTGTGGGAATCCAGCTATCCAGCCTAAGTGGTAGTTACAATGCCTTCGCTGCTAATCTCACTTTTCTGCTGCCATGGCAGGATGAGCCTTATGCATGCCCTGCTCGTAGGCAGCAGTTGACGCCAGCTCAAGGACCAAAATTGGCTGGAGTATGTGCGCATCTGGGGCGCAACTACACCATGTTGGGGAGTCGACGGAGGGGGTAACGACGCTTGGAGTCTACTTGGCCGCATACCAGTTCTGTGCACATTTTGCATCAACAGCGAGGTCAACCGACAGGATGTTGGTGCCGTAGAAGGGCTTAGACATGCACTCAACCACTATTGCCTTGGCCACGTCAGCCGACTCCGAAGGTCCTTCCAGTATCACCTCATCGTGCACCTGAAAGATGTATCTGTCAATTCTAGATGTTGCATTTGAGAAGAAGAAGAAGAAAACAGCTGCCAGATAAGAGGCAAGAACTGGAAGTAGGTGCGGCATGTTCTCGCAGTCAACCAATCTTGAGAACAGACACCTATTTTGAGATCATCAAATGCATCCCGGTTTGAGTAGACGAAATGCCAACAGTGAAGTGGCATAGGCATAACATATACCATACATATTATTATGTTTAGTATCAAAGGAAAACAAAACTGATGAAAACCCTCCAGTACTATGAAAGTTCATGCATTATTATATATACCTGCAACAGGAGGGTCCAACCGAGCTCCTTAAGACGGGTATTCCTTTCTATCTCAATCATTGCACACATCGCAACATCTGCTGCACTGCCCTGTGATGTTAAATAAAATACAATTTCAGTTAATTCAAGCTTGATTTTTTTTTTAATTTGCAATCTAGACAGTACTTACCTGTACAGGAGCATTGATGGCAGCACGCTCAATGTGCTTCCATTGTTTAGAGGATACAGAAGCAATGTTGGGGAAACGGCGCGATCGCCCAAGCAAAGTATAAACTTCAGACTTCTCATATGCTAAATCTTTCTGTTCCCTTTGCCATGACTTAACTTCTTTTCTGTCGCTGTACCAGAGATCCAGTGTATCCTCTGCTTCCCTTTTTGATACCTGCAAAGGCAGTGACAGATAAAAACTTGCACAATACCCTTAGGAAAGCTACAAGGAAAAGACCACGGTTCTGTTCCATTAATGAGAGATAATTTATAGCTGCATTATGTTAATGAGATAACTATTAAAGTCGTTGAAAATGTGAGGAGTTTCAACAGTGAATCTACTGAACATGACTAGTCACTATTTAAGGTCTCTGGTTTGGTCAGTATGAAATATGAACCCAGTAGCCTAAGGATCTAACAAGCTGGTGCATGAACTGAAGTTTAATTTCTTGCTATTAACTGAGAGGTATGTTTGTCAAATATGTACCTTCCAATCCCGAGCAAGCCCAGCAGCTGTTTTTCCGTATGCAATGGAAAAATTGAGCATCTTAGCTTTCCTCCTCTCAGCACCAAATGCATCCTAAATCACAAGACATCAAACTCTGTTCAAATCCAGACAAGTAGTCCAAGCCTTACACTTTCTGTATCCAGAATTCCAGATCCATAGAAATGACACAACATTAAATAGAGCATCGTGTGAACTGAAACAGATTCAAGTTAACACAGTTTGAGGTATTCAATTTAAGATACAATGCAAAAAGAAGAAAAGGAGGTGCAAAACAGATGCTACATAAAACACCATCTATTTGTAACAAAAACTAAAGCTGAATTCGGGCTCCAAACAGATGTCACACTTGTACAGCCCCCAAAAAGGGAAAGTGAAAAAAGCATCGAACGATGAGTGTAAGACAGAGACATGACATCTAAAAACAAAGCAATCATTAAGAGTGTTCACATAGATGTACATCAACTTAATATTAATAGGAATTGAGCAATCACAAAATATAAATCCTAAAGGTGATGCTAATTATAGTAAAATCCAAGGGAAATGAGTTATGGATTCTGATTCTCCATTGGAGGAGGGTAATCAGACTGCTACTGAATGATGGGAAAGTGAAAGAGGGAAGGAAAACAAATAAAAATATAGATGCCTGATAATAATTAATCTTAAGATAAGAGAACAGTCCGCTTTTCAATCGTGAATTCTAGCAAAAGTTTACTTTCCAGGCTTGAAAACATTTCTAGACAGTTTTGAAGTTAGCGTTGAAAAGTGAACTTTTTTTTAATGCTAGCACTGTAACTTCTAGAAATATTATTGAAACTGGAGTACCTTCAACAATGGCACGGGGGGTTTCTCTTGACCAGGTTGAGGATCCCACTCAAGAAGTACTCTCTTTTCTTCAACAGCCTCACGAATATGCTGGTACATATTCATAGCTGTCCTGGAATGGAAGTCACCGCCAGCTTTGAAGGCATCTAACATACTTCTACAATTAGCAAGATGTGCCAGGATCCTGAGCTCCAGCTACAGGGAACAGAAGTATGTCTTTTTAACTGGATCAGTTTAAAAACGTTTGGTAATCTTTTTTGAGTGATCCTAGCATACCTGACCATAATCAGCAACAATAAGAGAGTTCCCCGGAGCTGCAACAAAAGCTTGGCGGATTTTGTACCGATCCTTTTCAAGTGCAGGTTGATTCTGACGTGAAGGAATTATCAAGAGTTCAGTAAGTTATTTGGTTGATCTATTGTAAATAGTACCAACATCTACAATAGCTGCCCCAGCATTTACAGCATCTAAAACCATCTCTTAGATATGGCTCAAATGATGCAACATGATCAGCTTACACGTGCTTACTTTTGATACAGCTCAGTTAATTAATAAAAAGGGCCGAATGACCACATAGCTAGCTTGATTGGGTAGTTCTATTTAGCAAGTCATAGTTACTTCAGGGGTGCCTGAATGGACGCGCTAATCATCATGAAAAAAATTCTCTAAACAATTGTAGCAGGTGTAAACTTCAAATATGTGCATGGTCATCCATCTGCATATCAGACCTCGGTAGTTACCAACATTACAACTTTGCTAACCTTGCAGTGCTCGTTCAATAGCGCCCATTGGAGTATCAGAAACTGACACAATTTGAACTACACAGCCATACATGAACTATAACTATCACATATTGAGGCCCTATTGTAAATATGCAGATAGACTGTAAATATTCAGACTAAGTCTTGACCTCGAGAATGACATTATATAACACAGCCACACAGGCATGCAAAAACTCCCCTGGTGAAAATGCAAAAGACAGTAACCTGTAAATTTGGCGCCCTCGCTGACAAACGTCCAGTTTCGGTGTTGATATTTAAGGAACAGTGGATCCTCCCCTCCTTGCAGGATATACGATTTCCCTGTGCGAACAAGATATTTATCATTAACAACCAGACAGACAAGATGACAGTAGCCACTAGAACGAAACTGGCACATATTGTCACTGAAGAGGGACAACTACAGCAATCCACATTACGATAAGTGGAGCCACCTCACCTGTAAGGGAAGAATAAAGTTTGATATCAAGGAATCAATAGAGCAGATCTCGCAGAGAGCTGCAATGGCATAACATGCTTCCTTTCCTTCCTTTCCACCTCCAAATGCTTTGTATGCGGTGCCATACGAGGTAGAGTCTTCTACGTCATCCACAGAAATTTCTGAATCACTGACATATTCATCATCCTCTGCATCCTCCGTTGTGTAAAGATCAGTTTTCAGTTTCCCAGCCAAACTTCTCAAAGCATCCCCACTGACTGAAGGCCAGCCGCTTGCAGTGAATACCTCAGGTTTTAGACCTTCCACAATACTGCAAATTTCAATTGTGCGATACTTTGGAGCCTTCTTGCCCTCTGTGACTGTGTTGACATCATTTGGGACTTTCAAAGCCCTAGTCTTTGGCAAAAATTCACCAGGGTTGCGTCTGCAGAATGATTTAGTAAGAACAAGGGTTGCATGCAAAAAAAAAGTCTAGTGGCCCATACCTAATCGGAGTTCAAACACATGTGAGATGATAAACATGTCTACATGAATAAATTGACTAAATAATGGGTCAGTGCCTACTTTAACTACGTCCTGACAAAGATCCTTATGTCAGATATTTGCAGAGAATCATGGCATTATTTACACATCAAAAACAAATATATCAACAAAGAGACAAGAACAGGGTAATGGTTGTACCTATTTTCTATGCCACCAAAGAAGAGTTGGCGAATCTGGGTATCACTATTAACATTCATGTACTTTGCATCAGGGCAATATTTAGATGCCCATTTCTGAAATTTATCTGCAGCTACTTTTCGCTGTGCAACAGCAACTTTTTCAATCTCTGACAGGTAAGCACGGTCAACAAGCATTCCAGCTGTTTCCATTTTTACAAGAATAGCGCCAAAAGGACGCCAGTACTCCTCATAGAAATCATACAATGAACCTCTGGGGCAACCATCAAAAGTCCAGTGCTTCTTTTCAAGCTTACTTTTCAAGCTTTCATAAAGCCTCAAGGTACTCATTGAATCTAAAGAAGAATAGCTGATCCACAGCTCTCTATCCTCTCTTTGCAAAACCTCAACGGACTCTATGGTAGTAATTTTTCCTTCGGAGCCATCTTTTTTAATCTTTTTCCTGCCAAAGATGGTTTTCATTGATCTCTTTCCAATCTTTTGTAGTTCCTTTGGGACCACACCCATGACTCTGCTATCATTTGTGAGTCCTTCGAGTGAATATCCTCCATCAAGTCTTCTCGAAGAGTCCCAAAGCCGTGCGAGATGCATTGTATCGGCATGAAATCCAGCAACTTTGATTCCATAGTTCTCAATTACGTGTTTATCGAAACTATAGTTGTGCCATACCTAGATGAGGAAAACGAGATGTTTGCTTCAGAAAACTCAAGAAGAAGCTAAAAATGTAGATGTGCAATCACATAAGTTCATAGAAGTAGTAAGGTTAGCTACAAACAATAAAAGAAAGTAACATCAGTCTAGAGTGAGGCAGCACATTTAATATTCAACAAAATGATCTGTGCATTTAGCTTAAACAGCTGATCGTGAGGCAATCACACATTTCCACAACTAGTTCTGTAATTGCCAACTTGCGATAATAATCTTCTTATTTTCTCCATTTGTAAAGCATTAGGCGTATAAAAGGAGAGCAAACAAGCCCAAATGCATCTCCTTGCACCAGAAAAAAAAAAGCAAGCAAGAAAGATGCACCTTCCGTATCGCTGAATCTTCAAAAAAGGGAACAAACTCCATGAGGACATCCCTTTCGCCATCCAGTACATCCACCCAAATGCATGTTTTACCATTTCCAAAATCAGCTTCAGCATCAGAGCTGGCAGAATAGATGCTAAAGCATGTAACATCTCCATGGCCAACTGGTGTCTCTTGTTTAACATCAATATTTGACACCTGCATAGCATTGTGCTCTCATGAATTATGATGCTAGCTAGAAACCAGGATGCGTCAAAATGCAAGAACTTTTAATATAGCTCAGTTTCTTGTACTATTGTATATCATTGAATCAAGGAGACCAGGGACCGACTAATGCCGTTTATGATTAATGAGGACACCTATGACTTTTGCCCTTTGTTTGGCGTGGATAGTGAGAACTAAGAAGTAGCATAACTGCATCTGAAATATCTGGTGTGGGGTGTGGAATCATATGCAGAACCATGACACCACATAGTAAAGGGATGCAGTTTCAGGTAAAACTAGTATCTAGTGTCCAGTTGAAAATGTTAATATTAGGCAACAAGTAATTACAGATAAACGTGAACATAACCAATGTAGTCACGAGTGGTTTTTGTGCTTTACCTCTGTGTCACATGCATGAATAAAGCTCTTGTACTTTGTGGTAAGTAGCTGAACAACACTCCTAGCTGATTCGACAGTGTCAACCACAAGAACTTTGTCGTAGATGGTAGCAAGAGCCTTCCGTGCCTCTTTAGCCTCCTCGGACAAGGGGGCTTTAGCTGGAGGAGGCTGTAACACTGTCTTGGCTATGCATTCATGCTCAGCTTCATTATAGCCATCTATAGCCAAGTCATTAAACTGAGGGCTCTTCTTGACTTTACGAATCTTAGGGCTCTTTTTGACTTTACCAGTATTTAGCAGAGAATCATCAATCTCGGAGCCATTAGGCCAATGCATCTCCACCTCAGAGTCACTTGGCCTGTTTGGCAGTTTGATGTCACCATTAACCACAGTTTTGGCTGTGCATTCAAGCTCAACTTCATCATAACCATCGGCCTTGCCATCAAACTGCAGGCCCTTTTTGACTTGATGAATATTTGGCAGAGAAGCATCAATTTTGGAACCATTAGGCCATTGGATTTCCACTTCGGAGCCACTAGACCTGTTTAGCGGTTTGATGTCATAATTAACAGCACTGGTCAGTGCTGACACGTCACCTGCAGTGGGACTCGTCACATGATGCTTTGCCAGTTCCATATTGGCGTGCCTATTTGCAAGAGAATTAGGAGCCATTCTTTCTCTTACACTGTACAATGAAGACTGATTGGAGGTCTTGCAATCTTCCAAGGGATCATGATGAAGATTTCCTGACCGCAGAGCGTAACCATTATAAACATTGTTCATGACAGCATTGGTGGTTTTGATAGAACATATCCTCTTGCTCTCCTCTTTCCATTCTTGCGCACTGCTTTGCACGTTGAAGTTGAGATATACTCCAGGCCTGAAGGCGCTATTGTCATTTATTCCAAGGCCAGAACTGTGAGAGTATCCCTGCCTGCCAGTCATAATCATTTCTGAAGTTAGGGACAGAACACCAAGGCAATGCATGAAACTTAATAGTTCAAATGTCAGTCCCAAAGGAGAAGATCCAACAGTTCAAATAGCTCAAACGTCACCCCAGGGGCGACAGATGCAATGTAATAGTTCGGTTAAAACCTATACAGATTACAAAAACTATGTACAGCAAGGAGTACCAAATGCTAGCTCACTGTTCTCCTCTGGGTCGAATGTCAGCCCAGAGGGGAAGATGCAACAGCTCAAATAGCTCAAACGTCACCCCAGGGGGGACAGATGCAATGCAATAGTTCAATTCAAACCGATACAGGCAAGAAAAAAAATATGTACAACAAGGAGCACCAAATTGTAGCTCACTGTGTCGGTCATCTGCGAATGGTTGGTACAGTAAAAAAATAATTAGCGTTAACTCAGAAGATGACACACTACCTTCCAGCAGAAACACCACACAACCAGCAATGCATCGCCGTCAGCACCGCCTTCGGCCTAACCTAAAGCAACACCCAGTCCAATCGCCCTAAGCATCGCGTGCTACCCAACAACAAATGTATGATTGACACCCACCACCACGGCACCACATCGCACAAGCATACGGCCAGTAAGCGCGAGCTTTACAGGAATAATAAATTAATTAATTAAGCAGGCAGCGGCGGTAATTTAGAAACAAAAAATGCTACGGGGACAGGGAGGGGCGAGGGCGAGGGCGAGGGGCACTACCTCCTGCCGCCGACGAAGGGCGAGGCGCGGCGGTGGCGGCGGTGGAAGGGGGAGGGCGCCCAGAGGGGCGAGGAGCAGGGGCACCGCCGGAGCTGCGCGGGCACGGGCGCCGGCGCGGCCATGGCGAGGGAGTGGACGAGCCGCCTCAGCCTGCCCCCGCCGCCTCCGCCGAGCCCTCCCGCTCCCCCGCCGCCGCAACCGAAGCCGCAGGGCGCCGTGTTGGGCAACCTCGGCTATGGGCAGGCGGCGGCGCGCGCGAGCATCAACAAGCCGCCGTCCCTTCGGGGCCTGCGAGCAGGAGAGCGGGGTAGCGGCGGCGAGCGAGGGGAGGAGGGAAGGGGGCGGGGGTTTGGGGGCTGGGGGCTGGGCGATAGGGGGGGAGGGGGAGCGCAGGGTTTACGGCCGCGCGAGGGCGGAGGGAATCCACCCCGTATCTGTGGCCGCTGTGGCTGCGAAGCGGGGACAGCGTCAGCGCTGGCGCGGTGTTCTCGGCCCTCTTTTTTTTTTTTCCTTTGCCGCCTCTACGTGCACTGCACACGCTCGCCGCACACAAATATGGCTCCCAATCTTGTTCTTTTCCGTGTGTTGTGCTCTAGATCGAGCCTCGGGGTGTTTGTGTGATGGGCATTGTGGCTTTTTAGAGGGTTTTTAGTGGGTGCGTCGTGGTTTTTTAGGGGGTTTGGTGGGTGCCATTGGATGTTTGGGGCATTAGTTTAGTGGTGGTGGTGGAATGGTGGATGATGGAGTGTGGCATGTTCTTTGGATGGGGGGTATTGGGGTTGATTGGTCATATGTCAATTTTGAATTCGAAAAGATGAATAAAACAACGTTGCATCTCTGGATGGTTGCGTTTCTTAATTCGGATGACACAAGGTTCACCGACAGAATATATATGATGCATATGGCCGGCCCGCTTCAAATTCGGCTTCCTTACTTATTAGGAGTTGTATGACCGGCCGTCTCCAACGCAGCAATCCGTGTGTAAAATGGAATAGTATGGCCACCTCGATTGGATCATGCATGCATATGCATCCTCTCATCTATCTATTTGGAATCCCTTAAACGGGTCTATGAGTGTGACTCGAGCGCGATGTATGTAGGCAATCTAATAAATAGGCGTGTTGTGATATGATGATGGCAGGTTTCTTGCGGCATGGTTGCTCACACTTTCCTTAATTTATTTCAAAATTTGACGGATTTATTCTTTTACTGTCAAGCGTCGTGTCGTGTTATGTTTCGCAACAAAAAAAATGTGTACACCTTTTCTTTTGTGGGGCCAAGAAATATGCTGGTTGTATTGCGTATGATTCGGTAAGATCGGGAATTGACATGTGCAAATGATAGTTAAAGACAATTGTCTATGCATCGGGATTGACTTGAAACGTTGTACGAGTTGTTGGTAGATATATGAGTAGCCCCAAACAGCCACCGCTCTTGCTATAAAACTGTCAACCCTTGTTTTTTGTATAGGATCATGTACCTTTCATTATTTTTTTTGTCCACCAACGATACTTGGTCCACTGACTTCAGTATCAGTAACTTGTGGCCCCACAAGTGCGACTTCCAAATTAGGCCCTTTCGCCGCATTGAAAATGGTCTTTAATGATGGTCCAATGTGATTTAGTAGCATAAGTAGTAGTCAAGTCGACATAGTAATTTGATGGGAAAATGAAAGAATCAGGGAGGAGGATCATTTGAGTTTTTGTTTTTGATAGCTCAACTGGTTATAGGAGGAAGAGGGGGGAGGGGGGTATCTTAACAACCAAAAAGAAACATAAAAAAGTAAAAAAAATTGGGAAAGTGATATGAATGTGAAAAAATACAAATGAAGAATTACAAGAAAGATCTACTCCCTCCGTTCCGAATTACTTGTCGCGGGCATGGATGTATCTAGATACATCCATTTATGCGACGAGTAATTTGGAACGGAGGGAGTAGTTATCTAGGGTGAAGAAGAACAGAAAGATTAACAAGAATTTCAGAAGAAAAACAGTAACAAAAAAGACTAGTAACATATGAGATTTCTTGTTAAAACGTGTAGTAACTCTATCGATTTCCATAGTTTTCTAGAATATTTCTGGCTGTTGGGAATATTTCTACATTTTTAAATGATTTAGTGGGTGTGTCGAGGTTTTTTAGAGGCTTTTAGGTGGTTGTGCTTCTTGATCTGGATGATACGAGGCTCACTGGCAAAATATAGGCACTGCATGGCCATTTTTCAAGGAGCTGAGAAGAATTCCTGGTAATGGATTATCGGTTGGTAAGATCAAGAAACAACACCAACAAATGATAACTAGAGAAAAATGTATATGCATCATCGATGACTTGAAATGGCATACCAATGTTGGTAGACATATAAGTAGCACCAAACGGTCATCACTTTCGCTACAAAATGCCAGGCCTTATTCTGATATATGTTATTATTATTTTTGGTCCAACCATACTTGGTCTCTTGGCTTGGTGTCAAAACGATATACTCCCTTTCTTCAAATTGAAAGTGTTTTCATAATGACGGTTCAACATAAAAACATTGACGGGGAA
>NC_041382.1:749997127-750005315 GCF_002162155.2 Triticum dicoccoides
GATTTTAGAAGGAAAGGGGATGAAAGCTAACAAAGAAAACGAATACAAAAATGAATTTTACAGGAAAAAATATAAAAACTTAAACGAATATTTACAAGGAAATATATAGTGTAATGCGAATAATGAGACATGAAGGGCAATGTAAAGGATAACAGGAAAAAATAACCAGAAAAAAACTAACATACACGAGATTATTGTAAAAAAATACTTAGTAATTTTGTACAATTTTGTGGTCTCTAGAGTATTCATGATTGTCATGAATTTACAGAATTCATAATAAATTTACTGGAATTTTATATTTTCCCTAAATTTTAGAGTTTTGTAGTTTTTGTTTTGTTTCAATTTTCTTTATTACTAGCAAACGTTAAATCGGGGAGCTGGCATTATCAAAACTACTTTAAGGGGTCAAATCCAAATGGTTTGACACTTGAGGGACCAATATTTATAGTGTTGAAGTTGAGAGACCAAACTTAGACTTTGCCAATTTTTAAGGGCCAAAATGTACCTTTTCTTCTCATGTATAGAATCAAGCCAGATTATAAATAGTCATGTGCTTATGTACAGCCCACATAAAAAATCCATACATTCTAAGTTTTGAAAGAAAAAATTACTTCATGGGAAGAGTATGGTTTTATGTTAGAAAGGGCATCCTCTATTTTTCCACAACACATGAATCGACAATTATCTTAGCTAAAGTTTGGAGTCCACACCTCACCCCTACAATATTTTTTGTTGGTAAAATGAGCAATTTACCAAATGATTTAATCCACAGAATGATAGATAAAGCATGACTGTAATAACAGAGAAAGAACAAGTTGTGCAATCTAATAGAGTATGTGCTTCTGAAGTTGTGAATTCAAACTGAACATATCTAAAACAAGAAACTCTAGCAGGCTCTCATTTATAGGCAGGCGGTGAACGGGGAGCGGGCGTGTACGTCTCTCTTATTCTCATGCTTATACATGTGGAAAATAACCTTTCTTATAAGGAGGTCCAACTTATACTTAACTAACAATGTGGGACTAAACATTAATCCCACCTCCTCGTGCATGAATGGGCTCAGTGGGTCTGTAAAAATTATTAGGAATTCTGAAAATGATTATTGGGATGGCCTAAAATGGATCAAATTGCAGCAGTTTTTTGTAAGAAAAAATAGCCCAACGTAGTTTTTCTTTTGCATTGGGTGCAAGTTTTGGGCTTAACCCACCACTAAAGTGTTTTTGGTATTATCCTGCAGATATTTACAGTTAGCAAAAAGAAAAGACTTACATAAAAACATAGAAGACGACAACTATTTTTAGGGTTCATCTTTGTCTGAGTCGATTGATATTTTTTTCATATACATTTCCAAAAAGTGCAACTTAGGTGCGCCAAAGATTTGGTGGATATAAACCGATTCGCATGAGAGGGGGGGGGGGTGGGGGGGTTAGCTAGCTTAAAACCAACAATGAACAAAAGATTTGGTAGATATAACAAGTGTTTCATGTGCTCCAAAAACACTGTTTGAGAAACCGTCTCAGTGCATGGACTAGCCAGCTAGCTAGCCACCGAGTCATAATTTACAAAATGTCATCATATCATCATGGTGATCGAACACCAGCATAAAAATTCCCATATAACTAGATCGGCATATTACTCTGCACCATCTGCATCTGCATCTGCATCAGCCGTGTGTGCGTGCGCGGGGGAAATCATGTGAGCTGGGCTGAGCTAGCTGGAGGGAACGGGGTAGCACTTGCCCTTGCACATGCAGCGGTAGACCATGGGGCAGGGCTCGGCGATGGAGCACTTGAAGCTGACCATCACGCGGTTGCACGGCTTGCAGGCGCCGCACGCGTGCGTGCAGTCCGGCAGGCTCGACCCCGTCCCGTACACCTCCTCCTGCAGGAACCCCGACACATCCTTCTTCTCATCCGTCTCCGTCGCCGCAGCACCAGGCGCATGCCCCGGCCGTGCACGCTGCACTGCCGGTCTTGCATCAGCATCATCTGCCACCCACCAGATGCAAGTTAGAGTCAGATTCACATGCGAAGAAGATGGCATTGCACGTAGAGATCATGCGGCTGAACTTACCGGGGCCCGGTCTGATGCCATCAGCCGTGGCGGTGAGCAACAAGACGGCCGCGAGGAGCAGAAGAAGGGGATGAGCGCGGTGAACTCGGGCGACAAGACCATGCCTCATCATCATCTTCTCGACACCAAGAGCTCGCGCGCGCGGTGCCAGTGCACGGTGACACTCAAGAGCAGCCTGCTTTGGAGGGCACGGTGCAGCGCGACGTACTCTAGAGCAGGAGCAGGCTGCGGGGGAGTACACGGAGGACGCGCCCCGCGCACATATATATACCGGGGCGGCGTCGGGCGCGGCCATTGATGCACGCAGCGGCAGCCGCGGGGATCTTTGATTGTGCGTCACCTGATCCCCGGCACGCCCACGGCGGCTCGAACTCCATCACACGGATCCAGTGACCCGCTGCCCTGCCTGCCACCGCTGCGCCGGGACAATTTCGCAGGCGGGCGAGGCAGTCAGAGAGAGGGAGAGAGAGACAAGCCATTAAACGGTTCGCCTCCTGGCGCGGATACGCGCAGGCAGGGTCTTCATTAATGGCGCACGGGCATGGCCACGCCGCCACGGCCTCGGCGCGCGGCGGGAAAACCGCCGCGTGCTCGCTCGTTTGAATTTCATTTCACGGCGAGCCTAACTAGCCTGCGTCGACGGCCGGCCCACCGTCGTCGTGATCGCGCGGGAGCCTTGAATGAAGCCGCACTCATTTACTCTGCTTTCGCCCGCGCCCCCGTCGACGACGCACCGCGCACGCGTGACCCTCATGAGCTCTGCCTGCCGCCCCCTGCGCTCTGAGAGAGACTGTGCGCGCGCGTACGTCTCGACAGGCTTTGGCTACAACTGGAGTGGAACAGGACCTGCTGACGGATTAGTTAATGGTTATCCATCAGTGAGTAGAGAGAGCGAAGTGTTGGCCGACGGGCGATGGTCCCGTGGAATCCACAACATCTAACTGGAGTATGTTATGAGAAAAGCAGGGAATAATCAGGTTCAGTTCTTGGCATGGGGGACGAGAGTGGAAATGGATGCATCTCAGGTTTTCGTGATTTCCCACGCAGAAATCCAACTGACGGCCCCAACTAATCGGCTCGTATACATGGCCATGCCAAAGACCACCGTAGATCATTAGTAATCAGTAGGAGTAAAATACTATATAGTATAGTATTTTCGTGCAGAGAGTGCTGAAGAACGTTTGAAAGCTTATATAAGTCAGGTATAGTACTCAGACCTACACCAATCGGATCCTTGGCGCAATGGTAGCGCGTCTGACTCCAGATCAGAAGGTTGCGTGTTCGATTCACGTAGGGTTCAATCCTTGAACAAATCCGGATTTTTATTTTTATTTTTTTACTACTTCAGCAATCTATTAAATTGTTTTCTTCTTACAAGCAACAATCCTGCCATTTCTTAAATTTTACATCAGCAATCTATTAAATTGTTTTTTTCTTACAAGCAACAATCCTGCCATTTCTTAAAACCTGCAAGCGATGCATCCAACTATAAAAGAGGTAAGAAACTACAGTTCTAATTTTTATTTATTTTTTGCTTTTTATGGGTGAACTAAATTTGTTTCCTTTTGTACTTCTAATGCTAATCCATGGTAGTTTCCATACGTTTTCTTTATTATGAAAATGCAACATTGTGCTCACATTCATTAGTGTTCTTTTTATGATGATCGGGTGAAGAAAAAAATACCTACTAACTAAGCTACAAGAAAACCTATACAAATGTGCAACAGCTAACACTACGTAGTGGTCAAAAGAGCCATGAATAATGGCGGTGGTGGGTGGGGGGTCGAACCATTTAGTCACCTTCATCCCGCATAACGCCATAAAATGGGTTGGAAACCGCTTTAGAGTTGGAAGATTCAAGAGTCGTGCTCTTCCAGTGAGAACCAGGGGATTATCATAACCAAGACACACCACTTCTCTTTCATAGAGTTGGGTAGTAGGTCATTACCATGAATCCACATGGAGAGACCGACATGTGAGAGGGTATCAGAGAGGCTGACATGTGAGAGGTTGTGATGATTGGATACTAGATATCAATGGAGTAGGATCGGTTAACCATGAGGTGGGAAGTGGCAAAAGGGGCAGATGGATTATGACTCGGGCCTCGCTTAGCTATGTTGTCGAGCATTTATCCCAAAGGGCATGTACAATGCATAGCCTCATGATGATGCCCCATGTGCCATGTAGGATGGGATGTTAGAAAAAATATGTTCGGATAGGGAAGCGGGATCCTCTGCAAGAGGCAGGTGCTTAGGGAGAAAAAGTGTGGTCCGATGTAAAAAGCTGAAAGAGTTTATCTAGCACCACTTCTCTTTCATAGAGTTGGGTAGTAGGTCATTACCATGAATCCACATGGAGAGACCGACATGTGAGAGGGTATTGGAGAGGCCGACATGTGAGAGGTTGTGATGATTGGATACTAGATATCAATGGAGTAGGATCGGTAAACCATAAGGTAGCAAGTGGCAAAAGGGGCAGATGGATTATGACTCGGGCCTCGCTTAGCTATGTTGCCAAGCATTTATCCCAAAGGATGTAAAATGCATAGCCTCATGGTGATGCCCCATGTGCCATGTAGGATGGGATGTTAGAAAAAGTAGGTTCGGATAAGGAAGCGGGATCCTCTGGAAGAGGCAAGTGCTTAGGGAGAAAAAGTGTGGTCCGATGTAAAAAGCTGAAAAAGTTAAAGTGAAGAGTAGGGATGCATGTGTAGTAAGGGCCTACTTTCTATTCTTTGATGAGGTCCACTAATAGTAGCTTGTGTTGGAGAGAAAAATTCAATATAGATGCCTCAATCTACTTTTTTTCACGAGGCATCTGTATCCATATACCACCATTGTGCATGCCCAAATAGCACAAGCCATGAAGAGAATTGGCATGTCACATGATTTCCTGTTTCCCATTGATCTTTGGGATTGAGCGGTGAACTAAACTTACAATTTGTAAGAGGGAGCTGAGCTACTAGAGTAGGTGGAAGGTTTGAAGTGTATTCCAAAGCATGAGGAATTGCTCAAGAGCTTAGGTGTTGTGGTACGTACCTCTGGGTTGAAGCATAGTTCTATCTATGTTTGACGTGTGAACTGTGAACTAAAGGAATACTATCAAGAGTGACATGTCTATGATGAGAGCTTTGAAATCTTAAAATAGCTCGAGTAGCAAGTCTAATAAATATGTTAACTATTTTTGACAAGGCGAGGGCATATGTCTCCCTCTGCATTGTAGTCTCTAAAGTTCACCTCCCCTTGAATTTAAAATATTTTGCATAGGTAACTAAGGATGGGTAACCAAATGGAGATGAATGGAGCCTATCTGAAGGTGGAAATAAATTATATCCAGACCTAGAGCAGGGGCTTTCATGGTTCCTTGAAAGATTATCGTTTTTTTACTATGTACTCCCTCTGTCCCAAAATATAAGAACGTTTTTAACACCACACTAGTGTCAAAACGTTCTTATATTATGGGACGGAGGGAGTAGATTATATTTACTAACTTCATAAAAATGAACATTAACAGTAATGGTTGGTATACATGTCTATGCTCAAAGGCCAAAGCCATCGTAGGTTATTACTGGTATTTCCGTGCAAGAGTACCAGTAGGCTTGGTGTGCCATTGTAGTAACAATTGATTAACGTTTTCAACATTGTATAAGTAAGTTACGGAACTCAGTCCAACAACAACCGGATCCTTGGCGCAATGGTAGCGCGTCTGACTCCAGATCAGAAGGTTGCGTGTTCGATTCACGTAGGGTTCAATCCCTGAACAAATCCGGATTCGTTTTTTCATTTTTCACTTCAGCAATCCATGGACTTTCAAAGTTCATCAAAATCTATAGTTTTGCATTTCAAAACATTCTGAAAAATATATACAGATATACATGGAGGTATAACACACATGATACTATTCATCTCAAAAGTCCATGAATTTGTTCTTTTTGCACAGATCGCATGTCAAGGTATTTCATCCTGAAATTTCACACATACACATCACGTCCTTGAATACCTGTACAATTTTCTTCATATCTTTTTGAAACTGAAAAGTATGAATTTTGATTATTTTTTTCCAAAAAAAAAGGCCTCCATGAAGGCCGAGCTCCAAAAGGCCGTTCTCTCAATCCTGTCATTTCTTAAAAGGAACCTGCAGGTGATGCATCCAACCACAAAGAGGTAATAAACGACAATTTTTCTTTTTCTTTTTATCAATGAATCAAATTTGTTTCATTGTACTTCTGTGGCTAAACGATGGTAGTTTTTTCCACCTTTTTTAAAAATTATGAAAGACAACACTGCACTCATTCATTAAAGTGTTTTTTTTTACGATGACCGGTCGAGAGGGAAAAATACCTACTAATTAAGCTAACATAAAATCTATACAAAGATGCAACAACTAAGACTAAGTTGCGGCCAAAGAGCTACTAATAATGGTGGGGTGGGTGGCGGTGGAAGCATTTAGTCACCATCATCCGGCATAACGCCATGAAGGTCATAGCCACTGAAGCCGCTTTAGAGTATTCAAGAGTTGTGCTCTTTCAGTTAGAAGCAGTAGATTATCATAACCAAGACACACCACTTCTCTTTCATGGAGTTGGAGAGTAGCACACTACCATGAATCCGGAAGGAGTGGAAAGTATGATTGGTAGGAATAGGTTAACGGAGAGGCTGACATGTGAGAGGTTGTGATGATTGGACACTAGATACCAATGATCAGTTAACGATGAGATGGCAAGAAGACTCTTCATAAATGTGGCAAAATGGGGCAGATGAATCATGACGCCAGCTTCGCTTAGCTATATTGCAAGGATTTCTCCCAAATAACAAGCCATGGAAAGAATTGGCTTGTCACATGATTTTTTATCTCCCACTAATCTCTGGGAATGAGCGGTGAACTAAACCTTAGGGATATTACTCTGGGTTGGAGCATAGTTCTACCTATGTTTGATGCGTGAACTGGGTAAATGAGAAGGAATACCATCAAGAGTGACATGTCTATGATTAGTTAATTGTTATCCTAGAGAGAGTTGCTTCACTGGACGACTGAGCTGTGGAAGTTGGCCGGCGGGGGTGGTCCCGTGGACGGTGACGAACCAACCAACAGCTAAATTTTTATGAGAAAAGCAAGGGAGTGCTCAGGTTCAGTTCATGGCATAGACGGGAGCGGAAATGGATGCATCTCACGTTTCGTCATTTCCCACGCATCTAACAGACGGCACTACCCCCAACTAATGGTTCCTACTATACATGTGTATGCCCAGAGCCCAAAACTACTGTAGATTATTAGTGTTTTTTCGTGCAAGAGTACCGTCGGCTTGGCGTGTCATGTAGTACAACTGAAGAACGCTTTGAACATTCTATAAGGAGGTGATGGGACTCACTCCAACACCAACCGGATCCTTGGCGCAATGGTAGCGCGTCTGACTCCAGATCAGAAGGTTGCGTGTTCGATTCACGTAGGGTTCAATCCCTGAACAATTCCGGATTTTTATTTTTATTTTTTTACTTCAGCAATCTATTCCCTTAAATTGTTTTCTTCTCACAAGCAGCAATCCTGTCATTACCTGCAACACTGCAACTGATGCCTCACTCAAAAATCAGTGTGCAACTCAACAAGCCTAAACCACACCTTAATATTGCTCCAAATGCATCGTGTGTATGTAGTAGTACATGAAGAGAATCCGTGCCACCATTTCCGGCTCCCTTTAGCACAATTAACACAAGCCATAGTAAGGCCATCATTTACATTGGAGACCATGCTTCCTCCACACCGCTCTTGCAAGTTGAGCCATGCTAAGAACTTGAGCTTCAGGGGCGTCCAATTATTCCAAAATGTAAGCTACATTAAGGCTTTGTTTGGTGACTCAGGGAAGAACGCCCAGGGTACTACATCCCGTTGGGGGAATTTCAGGAGCATACGTAATTCCCTTCCTTTTCCACGGGAGAGATCTTCTCCTCATTTGTTGGTACAGAGGAGGGGAAGAGAGGGATGGAAGGCACGGGCGAGGGAGGAAGAGCGAGGCAACGGAGCTCAGATCGCACGAGGGGAACGACAGGAGGATTTTCCACGAGTGTGGAGGTGTGGGACCTTTTCCCGGGGAAAGGGCAAAGTTCGGGCAGGCACACCC
>NC_041382.1:750005634-750024456 GCF_002162155.2 Triticum dicoccoides
ATGAGCCCTAAGGAGTTTCCCCAGGTACCCGAGGTGAGTTCCACGCAATGGCATCATTAGCCTCCTCATGAAAGTGTGTTTCGTTGATAGGGACCCATAGCTCAAAATTTTCAATGATGCATTTAATTGTGAAGCCAAGATTTAGATTTAGGTTCGCAACCCAATGCTCATGCTTTGAAGCTTTTTGCACCGTTATGTTTTTTACGCTTGGATATAGCAAAGATGGACCGAGCTGCATTTTTTGATTTGCAGCCCCCAAGCCAAGGTGAGTGCAAGAAGGAAGCAATTTTTCTATTGCCGGTGGTGACTATGGTCATGTCAAAAAATAGATCCATGTCTTTCACGCTGCAAGGGTGACCTGGACCAACCCAAGCTCTACTCATACCCCCTTATTCCCCAAGCAAGCCACGACCGTCGGAGTCGCAATGCTCGCTCAAATTTATCCATGTCCAGGATGTCGAGACCACCGATAGCCGTCTATGGACATACAAAGTCTGAGAGTGGACGATCTGCATACGGAGGCATCTGCACCCGTTTTTCAAAAATGTACTTTTTACGCGTTTTGTAATGTTCAAAAATTCTAAAAAAAAATATGCATACATGTTGGCAAAGGTATGTCCACGACACAAAGTTTTGTGTAAAAAGGTATTTTTATTTTGTCTCGGTAAAAAAGACAAATTTTACTGCTTCTAAATAGCGTTTCACGGCACAAATTTTTGTCTTTTTTGCACAGGCTCCAAAAAAAGTTGTTTTTCTATGAAACTTTCTGCACACACATAGAAGATGTCCGCGCGCACTTTTTTTTCAGAATTTTTTGACATTGCAAAATGTGTTTTCTAAGGTGGGTTCATATATATCCAGGTTCATTCATGCACTTCTTTACAAAGTCCCACTTACATTTTGCTCCTAACCCTTATTGGATCTGACCCAGAGGACAGCTCATTGCAATTTGGTAATAGACTTGAAGGTACCTTCAAGTAACACAAGTGATGCGAGGTGATATATGAACTTAGCTGTGCAATATTTAGAGCAAATCTAGATGTGCTTTAACAAAACATTTCCTTTATATACAATACGATCAACACCAATCACAAACAATTACATGATATATACCGGATCACCATCCCTACAATTTATCCCTGCTTTCTTATAGCAATTTTATCGCTACGCCATCAACATCATCACACCAAAACATGTACGTATTTACACATCCTGATCCTCTTGAGCTCTTTATTCATCAGGTGCTAGCATGCCAAGTGCGATCGACCTTAATTACCCTGGTTTACTCTGTCATCGCCTGGAAAACACGCAAGCACGCACGTACCGAAGTACATGACGTCAAACTCCCAACCTATTAGTGCTCACACTAATAGGTGCATGTCATAGGATTCAAACTCCCAACCTATTAGTTTTCCTCATTTGTTGTGCCTAGTTACTTCTTTTATTTTTCTTGTTGTGCATCTTCTCAGTCCAGTTTTCTTCTTCTTTGGTTTTGGTTGGCCCTTTTTTCAGTTTTATTCTTTTCTATTTTTCTTTATTTCTTCTTCCTTTTCTCTTTTATTGTCATTTGCTTAAATTCGTGATCATTTCCTTACATTTATGAACGTTTTTTCAAATGAATGAATGTTTATCAATTTCGCAAACTTCTATCAAATTCATGAACTTTTTTTGTCAAATTCGTAAACTTTTTTCAAATCGATGAATCTTTTCAATTACGCAAACTTTTTGTTAAATCCATGGATTTTTTTATTCTTTTGGCAAGTGATCAGCTTGGTGCATGGAATTGACGTCCCTGCCGCACGCGCGCTGGTCGCTACATGTGGCAAAAATTTGCCCGAGTTGCAACTCACCGGAGAAGAAAATGTGATGTATCCCTCTGATCCGATCTCCGGGGATGGAACCGACTCCGCCATGGGGATCAAGAAATAGCATGATAAGAGTGCAGCTCACGTGATGGGTGTGAGCAGCCATGGAGCATTATTCGCAAAGACTCGGAAAATAATAAATCTGTGATGGGGTAAAAATGTGTATGAGATTGAATCACCTTTTTTGTGCTTGAAAGGGAGCAAAAGTGCCGTTGTACGGCCCACCCGACACCCCAAGCACACGCCCCCGGCGCGGCCAGATTCGTCAGCCGCGTACGAGGCCGCTCGCCGGCGGGCAAGTGCACCGGTCCTGCCTCCTGCGTTCCCTTCCTCGGCGGCGGTGCCGATTGCTACGCGCGCGCGCCGAGCGTCGCAGGTGACGCCACTCGATCGCAGTGCACCTCTTCAGCGGACGCACGCACCTCCCCAGAGGGCGAGTCGAGCTCGGCTGGAATCGGCCAGCAATGCCAACCGCCCGCCTGTCCTCCATCTTCACCTCCTCCTTCAGGGATCCTTCACGAGCCCCCCTCGCCGCCTTGGCTGCCGCCACGGAACGCGTGCGCGCTGGAACGCTAACCCGGGAGGACGCGCACCACCTGTTCGGCGAATTGCTAGGCCAAGCCGCCGCCGTCCCGGAACGCGGGTTGAACAACTTTCTTGCCACACTCGCCCGTGCTCCACCCTCACCTGCCTGCAGCGATGGCCCCGGCCTTGCCATCGCCCTCTTCAACCGCATGTCCCGAGGCGCTGGTGCACGGGTGGTGTCGCCCACGCTCTGTACCTATTCCATCCTCATGGACTGCTGCTGCCGCGCAGGCCGCCCGGACTTGGTGGTTGCCTTCTTCGGTCGCCTCATCAGGTTGGGGCTGCGCTTGGAGGTCATCTCCGTCAGCAATCTCCTCAAGGGGCTCTGCCAGGCCAAGCGTACAAATGAGGCGGTGGCCTTGCTGCTCCACGGGACACCTGAACTGGACTGTGTGCCTAATGTCTTCTCGTACAGCATCGTAATCAACGGCTGTTTTAAAGAAGGTGAAGTAGACAAAGCGTGCAATCTCTTCCATGGGATGATCCAACTGGGAGTTCAACCTAATGTGGTCATCTACACCTCAATTATCGATGCACTAAGCAAGTGCAGAGCCATGGACAAGGCAGAAGTGGTCCTTCAGCAAATGGTTGATCAAGGCATTGAACCCAACATCAGGACATATACTACCCTGATACATGGATATTCCGCTTCGGGTCAGTGGAAGGCGGCAGTTAGAGTATTCAAGGAAATGGCAAGTGTTGGTGTTCTACCAAATGCTGTCACTTTGAACTCATTTATGGATTCACTTTGCAAGCATAGAAGGACAAAGGAAGCTAGAGTTATTTTTGACTCCATGGCTGCAAAGGGCCAAAAACCTGATGTCGTCTCCTACTCTACTATGCTTAGCGGGTATGCGAAAGAAGGATGCTTCGATGATATGACTTGTCTCTTCAATTCGATGCTACAGAATGGTGTTGTACCTAACCACCATATTTTCAACATACTGATCAATGCATATGCTAAACGTGGACTGATGGATGCGGCTATGCACATGTTCGAAGTAATGAGGCAACAAGGAGTAAACCCAGATGTATTTAGCTATCAAATTGTAATGGATTCACTTTGCAAAATGGGTAGGATGGATGCTGCTCTGGACAAATTTAATCAGATGGTCAATCAAGGAGTTTCACCTGACATAGTTGTTTACCGATGCCTAGTTCTGGGTTCTTGCTCTCATGGTGATTTTGAGAAAGCCAAGGAATTGATTTCTGAAGCAGTTAATAGAGGTCTGTGTTCTAACAGTGTGTTCTTCTATCCTGTAATAAACGACCTGTGCAAAGAAGGAAAGGTGAAGGAGGCACAGGATATGTTTGACTTCATTGTAGGTATTGGTCAGCGGCCTGATGTGATTATGTACAATTCACTGATGGATGGATATTGCCTTGTTGGCAAAGTGGAGGAAGCACTGAGAGTACTTGATGCTATGAAGTCTGTTGGCCTCCAACCTGATGCTTTTACGTACGGTATACTTCTTAATGGCTACTGTAAAATTGGCAAGATCGCCGATGGATTGAGTCTTTTCAGGGAAATGTCACTCAACGGGGTTAAGCCCACGACTATTATGTACAACATTATACTCCATGGGTTGTTTTTCTCCGGGAGAACAGTTTCTGCAAAGGAAATATTCCATACGATGAATGCAAGTGGCATACCAGTGGGCGTTGACACATACAACATAGTTCTTAGTGGACTTTGTAAAAATAATTGCACTGATGAAGCAATAGAGCTGTTCAAGAAATTACGTGCTATGAACGTGAAGATTAATGTCATAATACTCAATACCATGATTTCTGCAATGTTTAAAACTAGGAGAATTGAAGAAGCCAAGGATTTGTTTGCTACTATATCAGCCATTGGGTTGGTGCCTTCTGTTGTGACTTACAGTGTAATGATGACGAATTTCATAAAAGAAGGGTTGTTGGCAGAGGCTGATGATATGTTTTTAGCAATGGAGAAGGCTAGCTGTGCTCCCAACTCCAGTCTGCTAAATCAAGTGGTCAGGGCGTTGCTGGAAAAAGGTGCAGTTGTAAAGGCTGCAACTTATCTCGCTAAACTTGATGCTAAACAGCTGTCAGTTGAAGCTTCAACGATTTCGTTAATAGTATCTCTCTTCTCAGGGGAAGGGAAACTAAGGGAGCACGTAGAGTTGCTTCCAGTAAAGTACCAGCCTCCTGAGAGTTCGGCTGACAATTGAAAGAGTATACTTGAAACTTCCTACTGAAAAACAAGGTGGTAAATTAAAATAACAAGCCTGACTCCTGAGGGTCATATGAATTTCCCCCTTTTTGTGATGAAGAAAGTGTAACTCTGATCTGGAATGTTTGGATATCTGTCACACATTACATATTTATCAGCATCCAAGTTTGTGGCAAAGTACTTGCCTACTTGCCTCTGGGAATACCTCATCTCGGCGTTTATGGATTCATGCAACAAGAAGGCATGATCAAGGAGTGCAACACAACCCAGATATAAAACAGTCTGTTTAATAATTGTGAGATGGTTGATGCACTGCTTTTGCCCTCTGTTGATGATAGTTACTATTATGTTCACTCTTGAAACTCCAACTAAGCTGTGATCTCTCTCTTCATAATGTTACAGAAAGCTAGGTTGCTCTAGATTAAATGCTTGCATTTTTAAATTTCAGCAACCATTGCATGTAAACCTAATTTGCCACTAGTGATATCCTGGTTACTTTCAGTTATACCTCTCTCAACAGTAGTGCTATTTTTTTTCTGTGAAGTGTTAAGTGGGTTGTTTTCATCTAAAATCTAGTTGTCTCCGCTAGTGCACTTTAGTTAGTATTCTGGTGTTATGTGCTAAGCATGTTTTGAAGATGAGAAGCGTTAAGCTACTCCCAGGAACTGCTGACTGTAAAAATACATTGCAGATGTCTTAGGTCTCTCCGGTAAGAAATATTTACCTTTATTCATTGTTTTGACTGACTGACTGATCACGAACAGAGCGTGAAGGATCAGCGCTATACTGCCATCGGGATTCTCATCTCCAATATTTGTCATGGTGCATTCTAGGGTGTTTTGCAATTACCTTGAAGAATTTTTTTAGATAAAAAGTTGTGCAATCTGGAGGCCTCCAATGGATGCACACATTACACATAGTCTGTAGCTCCTTTGGTTGAAACACAATGCTTGTCTCTGAAACCAAATAAATACTGCATTATTCTCTGGCTTTCTGTTGTGGAAATCGCAGGAGTTGATTATTTTGTTAGTCTTGTGACCTTCTGGTCAACCTGTGTCTCAACCTGGAAGGGGCAGACAGTATCTTGTCAACAATGGAGAAGACTGGCTGTGCATGATTGAACATGTGGTCAAAAAAACATGTGGTCAGGCTGTTACTGGAGAAAGGTGAAGTAATCTTTCTAAAATTGATGAGAAAAATTTAGTACTCCCTCCGTTTGTTTTTATAAGACGTTTCAGACAACTTGTTTTGTACTATTTTGAACAGTGTCTGAATATCTAAAACGTCTTATAAAAGTGAACAGACGTAGTACTTGAAGCGTCAACCATTGAGCTGCAGTTGCTGGTCTCTCTTTTTCCCTCTAGACTAGACGTTTAAGGATGCTGTAATAATCTGTGCCAGGCCTGAGGTTCTCTGGACGGTTTCATTTGAACAAAATCAGAAGCGGGATAATTCGAAGAAATAAAACAAAATCATGTGTGTATGCTAGCTACCGGGACAAGAACCAACTCGAAGCAATAATCATCCAGAAGAATCCGAAGGGGGCATACTGGTTTGGGGCACACTGTGAACGTTTCCTTCTGGAGCAGGGCAATGTGAACTCGAATTGGGGAAGCTTTCATCATCAGCGTTTGTCGCAACACACATATTTACAATCAAGAGGGGATTAGTTGGCCGGCCGAGTCAAATAGTTCTGGCCAAGGTTCAATGGGCATAATTAAATTTGAATTTACAAAATATATCATTTCTTTCCATAGATTGTTACTCATGTGAATTATTTATACACTATGGAAAAATATTATATGTAGAGTGTCGGGCTGTTTGCCGAGTGATTTTTCACGTGGTTCTTGGCAAACAAGTCCTTTGCTGAGTATCTCATACAAAACACTTGGCAAGCAAGGGTACTCGGCAAATAGAAACTTTGTTGAGTACTGTACTCGACAAAGTAGGGACTTTGCCGAGTGTTTTATAACACTCGGAAATATGTCTTTGCCAAGTGTTTTTTAATAGACACTTGGTAAACAAATAAAATGATGTTTATTTGGATTTAGAAGACTAAATTTCATCCATTGGCCTTGAAATTTAGCTACCTCTGTTGTTCTTTGTACTACCATAATTGATTACAAATAGATTGAAAGTTTCTCCCTAAAAATAGAAAGAATCAAACAACAATATACTGAAATAGTGCATTACTAGGTGGCAAATGACACAGAAGAGGAGGCCCACGATAGGTTCCACAACAGGTAGGGATCGAGATTATACTCTCTTTTCTATAAACAAAGTAGGCTTGTGATTGTCCGGATCCCGTGTACGAGCTATATGTAAACATATATAGCCGATCCGCCCGCCGGGCACCCAAACCTTCGTTCTAGGCTTGGCACATTTTCTTTTTCTTTTTTTAACCTTCAAATAATAAATGCATGATTCAAACTCCCAACCTATTAGTTTACCTCCAACCATTGTAACCAACTGGGACATCTCATTTGTTGTGCCTAGTTATTTCTTTTATTCTTCTTGTTGTGCATCTTCTCAGTCCAGTTTTCTTCTTCTTTGATTTTGGTTGGCCTTTTTTCCCCAGTTTTATTCCTTTTTAATTTTCTTTATTTCTTCTTCCTTTTCTCTTTTATTTTCATTTTCTTAAATTCATGATCATTTCCTTCAATTTATGAACTTTTTTTCAAATCCGTGAACTTATTTTTTGAATCCATGATCTTTTTCCAAATGAATGAATGTTTATCAATTTTGCAAAATTTTATCAAATTCATGATTTTTTTGTCACAGTCATAAAAAAATTCAAATTGATGGAAAATTTTCAATTTCGCAAACTTTTTTCAAATCGTTAGCTTTTTTTAAATTCGTGGTACTTTTTCTTTTTGCAAGTGGTCACCTTGGTGCATGGAATTGACGTCCCAGCGGCACGGGCGGGCAGAAATTTGCCGGGTTACAACTCACCCGAGAAGAAAATGTGATCCATCCCCCTGATCCGGTCTTCGGGGATGGAACCCACTCCGCCCTGGGGATCAACTATCAAGAAATAGCAAGATAAAAGTGCAGCTCACCTGATGGGTGTGAGCATTACTCGGCGCGGCTCTGAACGCCTACCTCTTCTCCCTTGGACCCAGCGAGATGGATCACTACGTAGGTACTACTAGCTTCTTCTGCGCCATCATCGATCTTTTCTGTTTCCGCCATGTTTACGTAAGTAAAGTGTTGCTTATGGTACACAATCGAACACGAACCGCATCCTTGGCGCAATGGTAGCGCGTCTGACTCCAGATCAGAAGGTTGCGTGTTCGATTCACGTAGGGTTCAATCCCTGAACAAATCCGGATTCCTTTTCTGTTTCTTTTTACTTCGGCAACCTGTTTCTTTTTTGAGGGGAGACATAGACTTCATTTAAGCAACGTCTGGGATTTCGTCCGCTATTACATGTAACGCCTACATGTAAAATACTTCCTCCGGTCCTTTTTACTCTGCACATTGGATTTGCCGAAAGTCAAACTTTGCTAAGTTTGACCAAATTTATATTAGAAATATTAGCATCTACGTCATGGCACGCCAGCAAGAACGCGGTGATCCTCTCGGCATTTGAAGACTGCATGCGGCCCTCCGAGTTGAAGTTTGATAAACTGCAGATCTGGGCTAGAGTGCTAAACCTCCCGTTCAACCTACGGGCGGAACC
The DNA here is from genome assembly GCF_002162155.2 of Triticum dicoccoides. NCBI lineage: Eukaryota > Viridiplantae > Streptophyta > Magnoliopsida > Poales > Poaceae > Triticum > Triticum dicoccoides. The sequence continues at coordinate 750,013,964 of NC_041382.1, forward strand.
ATGGAGTACGGCGATTGCTCATCAGATTGACAAAGAGGCATCATCAGTGCAGTTTGATCATAATGCGGGGTATCTAAGGGCGAGAGTAACTATGGATGTTAATAAACCCTTGAGAAGGTGGATACTGATTGAATCTAAGAGGAGGAAGTGCATGGATCCTTATGATATTGTCTATGAGAAAGTGCCACACTTCTGTTTCTCATGTGGCAAGTTGGGCCACTCGGATTTGGTTTGTATGACACCTGGAATGAGGGATGAGAACGGCGATCTCCCCTTCGGCAAAGGTCTGAGAGCGCAAGATGATTGGAGAAAGGCTGCTTCAAGCGAGAGTTCGACACGGGAGGGCTCGCCCCCCGAAAAGCAAGGCTGACACCAAAAACTCGAGTACTGCGGCCAATGGTACAACTGAGGTGACATCCCCTGCAAAGGACACAAGGTTTCAGCAAAAAAGAAAGGGGGGACCTCATAGTCAGAACCAAGTTTATAGGAAGGTGGATCGACCCCTTCTTACGAATTCTCCTCACCAGGATGAGGGAGAGAGAGCTACTGAGAATGTTGTTCAAAGTGATTCTGTTGAGGATTCTGTTTCTGAAAGAGAACCTAAGAAGAAGAAACCTACCTCGAGCAATTCGGAAAAGTCAGCAGAGGCTGCGGTGCAGCCCTGCTCGAGCCAATGAGTTGCTTGAGTTGGAACTGTCGAGGGCTTGGGAACCCATCGACAGTTCGAGAGCTTCGCTGTGTGGTGAAGCAGGAAGGGACCGCTCTCCTTTTTGTGATGGAAACTAAAATCTCATCCAAAAGGATGGAGAGCATGAAGACTTTGTTTGGTTTCTCAGGATGTTATGCCGTGGACAGTACGGGCCTTAGTGGCGGTATTGGTCTGTTCTGGACGGATGTGGTGGAAGTGGAGCTGAAAAATTATAGTTCTTGCCACATCGACGTTCTAGTGAGGAAGAAGACCCAAGGCTCGAAGGAGTGGAGGGTTACCGGTTTTTATGGAGCCCCGAAAGTGGAAGACCGGCCACATAGTTGGAGGTTCCTACGTACACTTCATGCAATCCAGCATGAAGCGTGGTTGTGTGTTGGTGATTTCAACGAGACACTTACTGCCTCCGAACACTTCTCGAGAGCGGCCCGACCTAAATATCAAATGAGGGCGTTTAGAGAGGCAGTTGATGATTGCTCTTTTTAGGATCTTGGTTGGTCTAGGACAGAGTATACTTGGGACAATGGACAGCAAGGAGGCGCAAACATAAATGCCAGACTGGACAGAGGTTTTGGAAACCCTCAGTATATTCATATGTTCCCTGATACGCATGTTCGACATATTGCAACCGTGGAGTCGGACCATTGTTTTGTACTGGTTGATCCACGGGAAAGTTTGTCAGGAACAAGAATACGAACGGCTGGACAGTTTCTTACGAGGACGTTTGGTAGACTCACGTCGATTACGACCAGCTAGTACTTCAGCAATGGCAAAAAGGTGCGGGACGGCATGGGTTGGCTGGTGTGGTTGGTGCTCTCAACAATATGCAGCAGAAACTTGCAAGTTGGGGAGCCAAGGAGTTCGGAGACTTAGCACGCAAGGTTCGGAAGCTGCGCACTAAACTTGAACGCCCTCGGGGCCGCTCTATGGGGCGGGGCCCAACTGACGAAGAGCGTGCAGTCGGAAAGGAACTGCGTGAAGCCCTCCGACAAGAGGAAATCTGGATGCGTCAAAGATCGAGAGTTCTTTGGTTGCGTCGGGGTGACCGGAATACAGAATATTTTCATGCCCAGGCAGTTCAATGGAAACATATAAATAAAATTGAGTTGCTAACAAGAGCAGATGGCTCGACATGTCAGACTATGGATGAGAATCATGCAGAAGTCCAAGGTTTTTATGAAGCGTTATATACTTCCCAGGGATTCAGGCCTATGGAAGAGCTGCTCAATCTTATCCCGCAAAAGGTGACTCCGCTTATGAACGAGCATCTAGATAAACCATTCACAGCCTAGGAGGTCAAGGAAGCTTTATTTCAAATGGCCCCATCCAAAGCTCCGGGTGTTGATGGTTTCACAACAGGGTTTTTTCAGCGGCACTGGGATCTCCTTCAGGAGGACATTGTGCTGGCTGTTTTGGATTTCCTAAATGGTGGTGAGTTGCCGGTGGGAATGAATGACACTTCAATAACTCTTATACCTAAAGTAAGATACCCGCAACTCATATCACAATATAGGCCAATTTCTTTATGTCCTGTTTTATATAAGATTGCTTCCAAGTGTATCACGATCAGGGCAAGTGAGTTTATGGATGAGATTATTAGCGAAGAACAGAGTGCCTTTATCCCGGGGCGCCTTATCACTGACAATGTCCTTATCGCCTATGAGAGCATCCATGCGATGCGGCGTCGGAAGAAAGGGAAAAATCATGTCTGTGCTGTCAAACTTGACATGATGAAAGCGTACGACAGAGTTGAATGGCACTATTTGGAAGCTATCATGTTAAAGATGGGGTTTAGTTCGAGATTTGTTAGACTGACAATGAAGTGCGTGACTTCTGTCAGGTTTACCGTTCGGGTGAATGGGGAGCTGCTGCCCTACTTTACCCCTTCTCGGGGTCTACGGCAAGGAGATCCTTATTCGCCTTATCTCTTCCTCCTATGTGCTGAGGGCTTCACTACACTCTTGAAAAATCTGGGTGGTGCACAGGTGGACAAGGGAATTAGAGTGAGTACCAATTCACCTTGGGTAAATCATCTCCTCTTTGCAGATGATAGCCTGATATTCATGAATGCCAAGGAATCAAGCGCCCAAAGGTTGAACCAAGTTCTGAGGATATACAGCGACAGTTCGGGACAGTGTGGGAACAGAGAGAAAAGCTCCATCTATTTCAATCCGAACACGCCGGAACCCGTTAGACAAAATTTGAAGAATCTCCTTGGCATAACAGTTGAAGCGCTCAATGAGAGGTATCTCGGATTACCTACTGCGACGGGGCGTATCACTAGCGGTACCTTTGAGCATCTGACGGAGAGACTTCGAAGCAAGCTGCAGGGTGGGATGGAACGCATGATTTCATGTGCGGGTCGCGAGGTTCGCCTGAAATCTGTGGCGCAAGCTATCCTGGCCTTTTCGATGAGCTGTTTTAAGTTACCAAAGAAAGTTTGTAAGGGTCTTAGATCATGCATGGCCCGTTACTGGTGGAGTAGTTCCCTTGATCGTCGGTCTTTACATTGGACGGATTGGGACACGCTTACTTCTCCGAAAGTGAAAGGAGGGATGGGTTTCAGAGATCTTCAACTATTTAATCTTGCCCTCCTGGGAAAACATGGCTAGAGACTCGTCACGAGCCCAGAGTCGCTCTGTGCACGGGTGCTCAAAGGGAAGTATTTCCCGACGACAAATTTCCTCAAAGCTACTTCGCCATCCCACGCGTCTTCCACCTGGCGTGCAATCTTGGCGGGGAGGGAAGCTTTGGAGGTTGGGATGATTAAGCGGATTGGGGATGGGACGACGGTGTCGATATGGAATGATCCTTGGATCCCAGGTCTTATTTCCATGAAGCCATCGGTGCAGATTGGGGCCGCCGATCTTGTCAGGGTCTCAGATCTGATCGATGCTGATTCGGGGTCATGGAAACCTAATGAGGTACATGCAAATTTCATTCCGTCTGAAGTAGAAGCTATTCTCAATATACCTTTGAGGCGGTTTGGAGGAGATGATATATGGGCATGGTCGGCAGAAAAAGCAGGAGTCTATACTGTCAAGTCAGCGTACCGCACTCTTATGATTTGCAACGAGCATCGTGCTCTAGAAGAAGGGTCGGTCACCGAAATCTTCCGAGACAAATAAACAACTATGGACGAGGCTTTGGAAGTTGAACGTGTTACCAAAGGTTCGTGTGTTCTGGTGGCGAGTGCTGCGAGGGATTCTTCCCGTAGAGGGCACGCTCCACTACAGGCATATTACGACAACAACAAGGTGCAAGGTTTGCCTTGCAGCTGAGGAGGATATGTACCATGCATCAATTGCACACAAAATTTCTGGAGAGAAGCCCGTCAGTGGTGGGACGTAAAGCTGCTGGAGCTGCATATGATGACATGGTCTAGAGATGTTCTCTGTGATGATCGATTTGATGGGTCAGACAGGGCAAAGATCATTACGGTGATGTGGGCAATATGGACATCTAGAAACAATATCACGCATGACAAAGCTAGTATGGAACCTGTCCAGTCACTAAAAATGATCAGAGATGCGTTAGCAGTGCTAGAGCTCCCGATCAAACATGCAATCGTGCTGCCAGGGCACGGATGGAGACTGCCGGATGGAGAGTGCATCAAAATTAACACAGATGCCGGTGTTGCTATGCTCGAGTATAGAGGAGGTATTGGGGGTGTGGCTCGATCATCTTCGGCTTTTATCACAGCTTGGTGCAAACCGTGCCTAGGTATCACAGATCCTCTTGTTGCAGAGGCAACTGCGGTGCGTGAGGGTGTAGTGGTGGCAATGCTTCGTGGTTTTGCGCGGGTCGAAATTGAAACAGACTATTTGGAAGTGGTCAACCTCTGAAAATCGCGCCGGAATTCGCGCTCTGTAATAGCGCCGTTACTTTTAGATATTGAGGAGCTTATTGCTCAGTTTAATTATTTTGACATTCTTCATGCCAATGTCCCTGCCCACCTTTGTGCAAAACATGCATGCACATTGGAGGTGACAGAGTGTTGGATGGACTCGCCCCGGGGTTCCTGGTTACTAGCCTTATGGCTGATGTGTCCGATGGATCATCGTATGAATAAAAAGCTCCTTAATTCCCCACAAAAAAACCTCCTGTCCAACAGCTAGCTTAGCCAAAATGTGAGCAGCCCGATTAGCCGATCGACGTTTCCATGTCACTCTGCATCCTTGCCAGCCATGCATGAGGCTTTTGATTTCTTCTACTAGCGGAGGTTCCTGGACGAGCTATTGATCATGCTAACTGCTTCATTGCAGTCCATTTCAACCTGAATACGTTGCACCCCCATCTCCCGTCCAAAGAGAAGTGCTTTATGACGCTTTCAGTTCAGCCATTTCAGGGCTAGAGCAGTTTGGAAAGAAGTGGGAAGCCGCGCCCCGAAAGGCACCCTCGTGATCCCGCAAGACCACGCCTCCGCCTCCATTGTCCGAGCCTTTTGATACAACCCCGTCCACATTAGCAAGGGTCCAGCCTAGCTCCGGCGGGCTCCATTTCTCCAAAGGTGGCTGCACATTCCGCCGGGCTTCATAAGTTTGGATACAGAGAGGGCTAGTTCTGGCGCTGCTTTTCGGCAACCTGGTAAATTGTTTTCTTCTTACAAGAATCAATCTTGCGAAAATTCCTTTTGGAGCTCGGCCTCCACGGGGGCTGGTTTTTAAAATTTTCACAATTCATTAAAATTTATAATTTTACATTAAAAAAATCTGAAAATAAATATAGATATACATGAAGGCATAACACACATGTGTGTAAATTTTTACGAAATACCTTGAAACGAGAACTGTGCAAAAAAGAAAAATCGGTGGCTTTTCAACACATGATATTATTCATCCCAAAAGTCCATGAGTGTGTTCTTTTTGCATAAATCACATCTCAAGATATTTCATTCTAAAATTTTACACACATACAAATCACATCCTTGTATACTTGTATAATTGTTTTCAATTTTTTTAAGCCAAAAAGTATGGATTTTGATTTTTTTTTCAAAAAATCCGGCCTCCATGGAGGCCGAGCTCCAAAAGGACGTTCTCCCAATGCTGTCATTTCTTAAAAGGAACCTGCAAGTGATGCATCCAACCACAAAGAGGTAAGAAACGGAAGTTTTTCTTTTTCTTTTTATGGGTGAACCAAATTTGTTTCATTGTACTTCTGCGGCTAAACAATGGTAGTTTTTGCACCTTTTTTTAATTATGAAAGACAACAATGCACTCATTCATTAAAATGCTTTTTTTACGATGACCGAGTCGAGTGGAAAAAATACCTACTCATTAAGCTAACAGAAAATCTATACAAAGATGCAACAACTAAGACTAAGTTGCGGCCACAGAGCTATGAATAATGGTGGGGTGGGTGGCGGTGGAAGCATATAGTTACCTTCATCCGGCATAACGCCATGAAATGAGTTTAGCGGAGATGGCCTCGAAAGTCATAGCCACTGAAGCCGCTTTAGAGTTGGAAGATTCAAGAGTTGTGCTCTTTCAATTAGAGATTATCATAACCAAGACACACCACTTCTCTTTCATGGAGTTGGAGAGTAGCGCAGTACCATGAATCCACAAGGAGAGGAAAATATGATTAGTAGGAATAGGTTAAAGGAGAGGCTGACATGTGAGAGGTTGTGATGATTGGACAATACATATCAATGGAGTAGGACCAGTTAACCATGAGGTGGCAAGAAGACTCTTGATAAACGTGGCAATAGGGGCAGATGGATTACGACGCCAAGCCTTGCTTAGCTGTATTGCCAAGCATTTCTCCTAGATATCAAGCCATGGAAAGAATTGGCATGTCAGAGGATTTTTAATCTCCTACTAATCTCTAGGAATGTGCGGTGAAATAAACCTACAATTTGTAAGAGGGAGTTGAGCTACCATAGTAGATGATATTACTTTCCATAATATGAAGCCTGGGTCAGAGGGGTGAAGTGGAAGGTTTGAAGTGTACTCCAAAGCGAGAGGAATTGCTCCAGAGCTTAGGTTCCGTGGTACCTCTGGGTTGGAGCATAGTTCTGTTGGAAATATAAGCAATTTACCGAATGATTTTATTAACAGAAATACTAGATAAAGCATGACTAATATAGTAGAGGTAAAACAAGTCATGCATTCGGACAGAGAGAAGGTAAAGAGCATCTGCATATATGAACTTGAACTAAACACATCTAGAACAGACACTAGATGAAGTTGCATATATGAAGTAGAACCTAACACATGTAGGACGGAAAGGAGAGAAAAGAACTGTGTCATGACATCTAACAGAAAGAGCAAGAACACGTACGGGACAGCAGCAGTAGAAGTGCTGGACTTGGGGTCAGTGTCCTCGCCTGCCATGTCGTCGAGGAGGTCGTGGACGTCGGGGAAGAAGTCGTCGTCGGGGAAGTAGTCATCGGCGACCGGATCGTCCGTGATGAAGCAGCCAGTAGTCGCGCTGAGCGCTCCCCAAAAACCTTATCACCCTTCTCCCGTACAGGACTCAAAAGGTGCGGCTTCGGAGGCCTACTGTCCCGACCTGCGGTGCACGTCGCAAGCCGGGATGGGGAAGATCGTAGCAGCAATGCAGTGCTCAGGAACTTGTGGCGAGAGGAGGAAGAGGTTTTGGTGCATCTCTCTGGGAGGAGCGACCTCCCTTTTATAGGCGAAAGAGAAGGAGGTGAGAGGGCAGCGACGGGAGGCGAAACGAAGAGACGGAGGCGAAGCGAACAGCCAGCAGCCGAAGGGCTGCATCGTTCGCATTCGAACTCCACTTTCGCAAAAATCTTTTCAGCTTCCGTGTGACCTTTCGTATACCCGTAGTGCATGGTAAAAATTTAGATATCGGCTCAGCTCATTCCCGCAACCCGCGGTGCGGCGCGTCATGACGAGGCGTGGCGTGGCGAGGCGGGCGGCGGAGGAGGAGCGCGCGTGGATATCCCTCTTGTTCTCATGCTCATACAAGTGGGGAAAGAACCTCCCTTATAAGGAGGTCCAACTCCCACTAAACTAGCAATGTGGGACTAAACTTTAGTAGTATCCCTTGCCTTGCACAAATGGGCTAAGTGGGCCTCTAGGATTTATTAGGAATTTCTGAAATAGTTATTGGGCTGCCCAAAATAGACTAAATTCTAGCAATCCCCCACCAGATCCCAGAGGCACACAGAAATTTGCCTTTGATTCCAAAACACTGTTTTATATACCGGTACTGCAGTGGAGACTGTTAAGTTGAACTTCCACCTAGAACTCTATGCTACACTAGTAAGCAACTTGAACAGTGGACTGGGCCTTGAACTGCAAGTTTTTCTAGCTTCACATAAAGCCTTGACCGATACATGGCTACCGTGGGTCTTCCCCGTGGGTGGAGCTTATGCGTCATACTCCGTGACCTTTCATGAGTTTACTAGAGAGAACCCTACTCTCATAGATTGCGACGTTTGGCAATCAGACTCATATAGGTGTGTTCTTCAAAAGATGTTCTATAGGATAACATCTCTGCTTTAATGAGCCACTTAGAACACATTAAGATATATATCAACCTGCCATGCAGATTAGGAGAGTATTGCATCTTCATAGAGTGGTATTGTGAATAGTAAGGATACTCTCCTCTCAGTTGACCATCTAGTACAAACCCATCTGGTTGTTCCATATAAATTTCCTCGTCCAACTCTCCATTTAGGAAAGAAGTCTTAACATCCATTTGATGAACGAAAAGACCATGCGAGGCAGCTAGTGAAAGTAGAACTCAAATAGTGGTCAGTCGAGCCATAGGTGAGTAAGTATCAAAGAAGTCTTCACCTTCCTTTTGGGTATAACCCTTAGCCACGAGCCGAGCCTTGTACTTTTCAATAGTACCATCAGGCCTAAGCTTCTTCTTGAATACCCATTTACATCCTATAGGTTTGCACCCATAAGGACGATCAGTTATCTCCCAAGTTTCATTCGCTAATATGGAATTCATCTCGCTACGAACTGCTTCCTTCCAGTAGTCAGCATCTTCAGATGCATAAGCCTCTGAAATAGAACTGGGAGTGTCATCTATGAGATACACAAGAAAATCATCACCAAAGGACTTTGCAGTCCTCTGTCTCTTGCTCCTAGTAGGAACTTCATTGTTTTCCTCCACATGACTTTCAAAGTTTTCCATCGAAATGGCAGGTTTGGTAATTGTAACTGGTTCCTGATTCGATGAACTAGGCATCTCCTGATTAGATGAGGTAGCCATATCCTTCATGGGAAAGATATCTTCAAAGAAAGTCGCATCATTCGACTCCATGATCGTACCGACATGCATGTCAGGTACCTCAGATTTTACAACCAAGAATCTATAGGCTATAGCCAATGCTATAAAAAGCATAACCCAGGAAAACACAATCCACAGTCTTTGGTCCAAGCTTCCGCTTCTTTGGAATTGGAACATTGACTTTCGCCAAACAACCCCATGTTCGTAGATAAGAGAGTTTTAACCTTTTCTTCTCCCATTCCTCGAATGGAGTTATCTCTTTGTTCTTTGTGGGAACTCGGTTTAGGACATGACATGCCGTCAATATCGCCTCCCCCCACCATGCCTTGGAGAGACCCGATGTGTCTAACATGGCGTTAACAAAATCAGTTAGAGTACGGTTCTTTCTTTCGGCCACCCCATTTGACTAAGGTGAATAGTGTTGGAAATATGCCCTAGAGGCAATAATAAAATGATTATTATTATATTTAATTGTTCATGCTATAATTGTTTTATCCGGAAATCATAATACATGTGTGAATACATAGACCATAACATGTCCCTAGTAAGCCTCTAGTTAACTAGCTCGTTGATCAATAGATAGTCATGGTTTCCTGACTATGGACATTGGATGTCATTGATAACGGGATCACATCATTAGGAGAATGATGTGATGGACAAGACCCAATCCTAAGTGTAGCACAAGATCGTGTAGTTCGTTTGCTAGAGCTTTTCCAGTGTCAAGTATCATTTCCTTAGACCATGAGATCGTGTAACTCCCGGATGCCGTAGGAGTGCTTTGGGTGTACCAAACGTCACAACGTAACTGGGTGACTATAAAGGTATACTACAGGTATCCCCAAAAGTATCTATTGGGTTGACACGGATCGAGACTGGAATTTGTCACTCCGTATGACGGAGAGGTATCTCTGGGCCCACTCAGTAATGCATCATCATAATGAGCTCAATGTGACCAAGTGTTTGTTCACGGGATCATGCATTACGGTATGAGTAAAGTGACTTGCCGGTAACGAGATTGAACGAGGTATTGGGATACCGACGATCGAATCTCGGGCAAGTAATGTACCGATTGACAAAGGGAATTGTATACGGGATTGATTGAATCCTCGACATCGTGGTTCATCTAATGAGATCATCATGGAACATGTGGGAGCCAACATGGGTATCCAGATCCCGCTGTTGGTTATTGACCGGAGAGTCATCTCGATCATGTCTACGTGTCTCCCGAACCCGTAGGGTCTACACACTTAAGGTTCGGTGACGCTAGGGTTGTAGAGATATTAGTATGCGGTAACCCGAAATTTATTCGGAGTCCCGGATGAGATCCCGGACGTCACGAGGAGTTCCGAAATGGTCCGGAGGTGAAGATTTATATATAGGAAGTCCAGTTTCGGCCATCGGGAAAGTTCCGGGGGTAATTGGTATTGTACCGGGACCACCAGAAGGGTCCCGGGGGTCCATCGGGTGGGGCCACCTATCCCGGAGGGCCCCATGGGCTGAAGTGGGAGGGGAACCAGCCCTTGGTGGGCTGGTGCACCCCCCATGGGCCTCCCCCCGCGCCTAGGGTTGG
>NC_041382.1:750024714-750043639 GCF_002162155.2 Triticum dicoccoides
TCTCCTAGGGCCGGAGCCCCCCTAGGGGACCTATATATAGTGGGGGGGGGGAGGGAGGGCAGCCGCACCAAGTCTCTGGCGCCTCCCTCTCCCCACGTAACACCTCTCTCTCTCTCGTTGGAGCTTGGCGAAGCCCTGCCGAGATCACCGTTGCTTCCACCACCACGCCATCGTGTTGTTGGATCTCCATCAACCTCTCCTTCCCCTTGCTGGATCAAGAAGGAGGAGACGTCTTCCCAACCGTACGTGTGTTGAACGCGGAGGTGCCGTCCGTTCGGCGCTAGATCATCGGTGATTTGGATCACGATGAGTACGACTCCATCAACCCCGTTCTCTTGAACGTTTCCGCTCGCGATCTACAAGGGTATGTAGATGCACTCCCCTCTCCGTCGTTGCTAGATGACTCCATAGATTGATCTTGGTGATGCGTAGAAAATTTTAAAATTCTGCTACATTCCCCAACAGTGGCATCCTGAGCTAGGTCTATGCGTAGTTTCTTTGCATGAGTAGAACACAAGTTGTTGTGGGCGTTGATTTTGTCAATTTACTTGCCGTTACTAGTCTTATCTTGATTCGGAGGCATCGTGGGATGAAGTGGCCCGGACCGACCTTACACGTACGCTTACGTGAGACTGGTTCCACCGACTGACATGCACTAGTTGCATAAGGTGGCTAGCGGGTGTCTGTCTCTCCCACTTTAGTCAGATCGGATTCGATGAAAAGGGTCCTTATGAAGGGTAAATAGAAATTGGCATATCACGTTGTGGTTTTGGCGTAGGTAAGAAACGTTCTTGCTAGAAACCTATAGCAGCCACGTAAAAACTTGCAACAACAATTAGAGGACGTCTAACTTGTTTTTGCAGCATGTGCCATGTGATGTGATATGACCAAAAGGATGTGATGAATGATATATGTGATGTATGAGATTGATCATGTTCTTTTAATAGGAATCACGACTTGCATGTCGATGAGTATGACAACTGGCAGGAGCCATAGGAGTTGTCTTAATTTATTTATGACCTGCGTGTCAACATAAACGTCATGTAATTACTTTACTTTATTGCTAAACCGTTAGCCATAGTAGTAGAAGTAATAGATGACGAGATAACTTCATGAAGACACGATGATGGAGATCATGATGATGGAGACCATGGTGTCATGCCAGTGACGATGATGATCATGACGCCCCGAAGATGGAGATCAAAAGGAGCAAATGATATTGGCCATATCATGTCACTATTTGATTGCATGTGATGTTTATCATGTTTTTGCTTCTTATTTGCTTAGAATGACGGTAGTAAATAAGATGATCCCTCACAATAATTTCAAGAAAGTGTTCCCCCTAACTGTGCATCGTTGCTAAGGTTCGTTATTCCGAAACACCACGTGATGATCGGGTGTGATAGGCTCTAAGTTCGCATACAACGGGTGTAAGCCAGATTTACACACGCAATACACTTAGGTTGACTTGACGAGCCTAGCATGTACATACATGGCCTCAGAACACGAAAGACCGAAAGGTCGAACATGACTCGTATAGAAGATACGATCAACATGAAGATGTTCACCGATGATGACTAGTCCGTCTCACGTGATGATCGGACACGGCCTAGTTGAATCAGATCATGTATCACTTAGATGACTAGAGGGATGTCTATCTGAGTGGGAGTTCATTAAATAATTTGATTATACGAACTTAATTATCATGAACTTAGTCTAAAGTCTTTGCAATATGTCTTGTAGATCAAATGGCCCACGCTAATGTTGCCCTCAACTTCAACGCGTTCCTAGAGAAAACCAAGCTGAAAGACGATGGCAACAACTACACGGACTGGGTCCGTAACCTGAGGATTATCCTCATAGCTGCCAGGAAAGCATATGTCCTTGATGCACCGCTAGGTGAAGCACCTATTTTCCCTGCAGAACAAGACATTATGAATGCTTGGCAGACACGTAGTGATGATTACTCCCTGGTTCAGTGCGGCATGCTTTACAGCTTAAGACCGGGGCTCCAAAAGCATTTTGAGCAACACGGAGCATATGAGATGTTCCAAGAGCTGAAAATGGTTTTCCAAGCTCACTCCCGGGTCGAGAGATATGAAGTCTCCGACAAGTTCTATAGTTGTAAGATGGAGGAGAACAGTTCTGTCAGCGAGCACATACTCAAAATGTCTGGGCTGCATAACCGCTTGTCTCAACTAGGAGTTAATCTCCTGGATGATGCGGTCGTTGACAGAATCCTTCAGTCGCTCTCACCTAGCTACAAGAGCTTTGCAATGAACTTCAATATGCAGGGGATGGAAAAGACCATTCCCGAGGTATATTCAATGCTGAAATCAGCGGAGGTGGAAATTAAAAAGGAGCATCAAGTGTTGATGGTGAATAAAACCACTAAGTTCAAGAAAGGCAAGGGTAAAAAGAACTTCAAGAAGGACGACAAGGGAGTTGTCGCGCCCGGTAAGCAAGATGCCGGGAAGATGTCAAAGAATGGACCCAAGCCTGAGACTGAGTGCTTTTATTGCAAGGGAAGCGATCACTGGAAGCGGAATTGCCCCAAGTACTTAGCGGAAAAGAAGGCCGGCAATACCAAAGGTATATGTGATATACATGTTATTGATGTGTACCTTACCAGCGCTCGTAGTAGCTCCTGGGTATTTGATACCGGTGCAGTTGCTCATATTTGTAACTCAAAACAGGAACTGCGGAATAAATGGAGACTGGCGAAGGACGAGGTGACGATGCGCGTCGGGAATGGTTCCAAGGTCAATGTGATCGCTGTCGGCACGCTACCTCTGCATTTACCTACGGGGTTAGTTTTAAACCTCAATAATTGCTATTTAGTACCAGCTTTGAGCATGAAAATTGTATTTGGATCTCGTTTAATGCAAGATGGCTACTGATTTAAATCTGAGAATAATGGTTGTTCTATTTATATGAGAGACATGTTTTATGGTCATGCCCCGCTGGTCAATGGTTTATTCTTATTTAATCTCGAACGTGATGTTACACACATTCATAGTGTGAATGCCAAAAGATGTAAGGTTGATAATGATAGTCCCACATACTTGTGGCACCGCCGCCTTGGTCACATTGGTGTCAAACGCATGAAGAAACTCCATGCAGATGGACTCTTGGAGTCTCTTGATTATGAATCATTTGACACGTGCGAACCATGCCTCATGGGTAAAATGACCAAGACTCCATTCTCCGGAACAATGGAGCGAGCAACCAACTTATTGGAAATCATACATACTGATGTGTGCGGTCCAATGAGCGTTGAGGCTCACGGTGGCTATCGTTATGTCCTCACCCTCACTAATGACTTAAGTAGATATGGGTATGTCTACTTAATGAAACACAAGTCTGAGACCTTTGAAGAGTTCAAGGAATTTCAGAGTGAGGTTGAGAATCAACGTGACATGAAAATCAAGTTCTTACGATCAGATCGTGGGGGAGAATATTTGAGTCATGAATTTGGCACACACTTAAGGAAATGTGGAATAGTTTCACAACTCACGCCGCCTAGAACACCACAACGTAATGGTGTGTTCGAACATCGTAATCGCACCCTATTGGATATGGTATGATCTATGATGTCTCTTACCGATCTACCGCTATCTTTTTGGGGTTATGCTATAGAGACTACCGCATTCACTTTAAATAGGGCTCCGTCGAAATCCGTTGAGACGACACCGTATGAATTGTGGTTTGGCAAGAAACCTAAGCTGTCGTTTCTGAAAGTTTGGGGATGCGATGCTTATGTCAAGAAACTTCAACCTGAAAAGCTCGAACCCAAATCGGAAAAATGCGTCTTCATAGGATACCCTAAAGAAACTATCGGGTATACCTTCTATCTTAGATCTGAAGGCAAGACATTTGTTGCCAAGAATGGATCCTTTCTAGGGAAAGAGTTTCTCTCAAAAGAAGTAAGTGGGAGGAAAGTAGAACTTGATGAAGTATTGCCTCTTGAACCGGAGAGTGGCGCAGCTCAAGAAATTGTTCCTGAGGTGTCTGCACCGACTAGGGAGGAAGTTAATGATGATGATCATGAAACTTCAGATCAAGTTGCTACTGAACTTCGAAGGTCCACAAGGACGCGTTCCGCACCAGATTGGTACGGCAACCCTGTCCTAGAAATCATGTTGTTGGACAATGGTGAACCTTCGAACTATGAAGAAGCGATGGCGGGCCCAGATTCCGACAAATGGCTGGAAGCCATGAAATCCGAGATAGGATCCATGTATGAAAACGAAGTATGGACTTTGACTGACTTGCCCGTTGATCGGCGAGCCATAGAAAATAAATGGATCTTTAAGAAGAAGACAGACGCGGATGGTAATGTGACCATCTATAAAGCTCAGCTTGTCGCTAAGGGTTATCGACAAGTTCAAGGGGTTGACTACGATGAGACTTTCTCACCCGTAGCGAAGCTGAAGTCCGTCCAAATCATGTTAGCAATTGCCGCATTCTATGATTATGCGATATGGCAAATGGACGTCAAAACGACATTCCTTAATGGTTTCCTTAAGGAAGAGTTGTATATGATGCAGCCGGAAGGTTTTGTCGATCCTAAGAATGCTAACAAGGTGTGCAAGCTCCAACGCTCAATCTATGGGCTGGTGCAAGCATCTTAGAGTTGGAACATTCGTTTTGATGAGATGATCAAAGCGTTTGGGTTTACGCAGACTTATGGAGAAGCCTGCGTTTACAAGAAAGTGAGTGGGAGCTCCGTAGCATTTCTCATATTGTATGTGGATGACATACTATTGATGGGAAATGATATATAATTCTTGGAAAGCATAAAGGCCTACTTGAACAAGTGTTTTTCAATGAAGGACCTTGGAGAAGCTGCTTATATATTAGGCATCAAGATCTATTGAGATAGATCGAGATGCCTCATTGGTCTTTCACAAAGTACATACCTTGAAAAGATATTAAAGAAGTTCAATATGGATCAGTCCAAGAAGGGGTTCTTTCCTGTATTGCAAGGTGTGAGATTGAGCACAACTCAATGCCTGACCACGGCAGAAGATAGAGAAAAGATGAGTGTCGTCCCCTATGCCTCGGCCATAGGGTCTATCATGTATGCCATGCTGTGTACCAGACCTGATGTAAACCTTGCCGTAAGTTTGGTAGGAAGGTACCAAAGTAATCCCGGCATGGAACACTGGACATCGGTCAAGAATATCCTGAAGTACTTGAAAAAGGACTAAGGATATGTTTCTCGTGTATGGAGGTGATGAAGAGCTCGTCGTAAAGGGTTACGTCGATGCTAGCTTCAACACAGATCTGGATGACTCTAAGTCACAAACCGGATACGTGTATATTTTAAATGGTGGACAATCAGCTGGTGCAGTTGCAAGCAAAGCGTCGTGGCGGGATCTACATGTGAAGCAGAGTACATGGCAGCCTCGGAGGCAACACAAGAAGCAATCTGGGTGAAGGAGTTCATTACCGACCTAAGAGTTATTCCCAATGTGTCGGGCCCGATGACTCTCTTCTGTGACAACACTGGAGCTATTGCCCTTGACAAGGAGCCCAGGTTTCACAGGAAGACCAGGCATATCAAGCGTCGCTTCAACTCCATTCGTGAAAATGTTCAAAATGGAGACATAGATATTTGCAAAGTGCATACGGACCTGAATGTCGCAGATCCGTTGACTAAACCTCTTCCTCGAGCAAAACATGATCAACACCAGAACTCTATGGGTGTTGGATTCATCACATGTAACTAGATTATTGACTCTAGTGCAAGTGGGAGACTGTTGGAAATATGCCCTAGAGGCAATAATAAAATGATTATTATTATATTTCCTTGTTCATGATAATTGTCTATTGTTCATGCTATAATTGTTTTATCCGGAAATCATAATACATGTGTGAATACATAGACCATAACATGTCCCTATTAAGCCTCTAGTTAACTAGCTCGTTGATCAATAGATAGTCATGGTTTCCTGACTATGGACATTGGATGTCATTGATAACGGGATCACATCATTAGGAGAATGATGTGATGGACAAGACCCAATCCTAAGCGTAGCACAAGATCGTGTAGTTCGTTTGCTAGAGCTTTTCCAATGTCAAGTATCATTTCCTTGGACCATGAGATCGTGTAACTCCCAGATGCCATAGGAGTGCTTTGGGTGTACCAAACGTCACAACGTAACTGGGTGACTATAAAGGTACACTACAGGTATCCCCGAAAGTATCTGTTGGGTTGACACGGATCGAGACTGGAATTTGTCACTCCGTATGACAGAGAGGTATCTCTGGGCCCACTTGGTAATGCATCATCATAATGAGCTCAATGTGACCAAGTGTTTGTTCACGGGATCATGCATTACGGTACGAGTAAAGTGACTTGCCGGTAACGAGATTGAACGAGGTATTGGGATACCGACGATCGAATCTCAGGCAAGTAACGTACCGATTGACAAAGGGAATTGTATACGGGATTGATTGAATCCTCGACATCGTGGTTCATCCGATGAGATCATCGTGGAACATGTGGGAGCCAACATGGGTATCCAGATCCCGCTGTTGATTATTGACCGGAGAGTCGTCTCGGTCATGTCTACGTGTCTCCCGAACCCGTAGGGTCTACACACTTAAGGTTCGGTGATGCTAGGGTTGTAGAGATATTAGTATGCGGTAACCCTAAAGTTGTTCGGAGTCCCGGATGAGATCACGGACCTCACAAGGAGGTCCAGAATGGTCCGGAGGTGAATATTTATATATAGGAAGTCCAGTTTCGGCCATCGGGAAAGTTTCGGGGGTAATCCGTATTGTACCGGGACCACCGGAAGGGTCCCGGGGGTCCATCGGGTGGGGCCACCTATCCCGGAGGGCCCCATGGGCTGAAGTGGGAGGGGAACCAGCCCCTGGTGGGCTGGTGCGCCCCCCATGGGCCTCTCCCTACGCCTAGGGTTGGAAACCCTAGGGGTGGGGGGCGCCCCACTTGGCTTGGGGGGCAAGTCCCCCCCCTTGGCCGCCGCACCCCTTGGAGATCCCATCTCCTAGGGCCGGCGCCCCCCTAGGGGCCCTATATATAGTGGGGGGGAGGGAGGGCAGCTGCACCAAGTCTCTGGCGCCTCCCTCTCCCCACGTAACACCTCTCTCTCTCTCTCTCGTTGGAGCTTGGCGAAGCCCTGCCGAGATGCTGCTGGATCTCCATCAACCTCTCCTTCCCCTTGCTGGATCAAGAAGGAGGAGACATCTTCCCAACCATACGTGTGTTGAACACGGAGGTGCCGTCCATTCAGCGCTAGATCATCGATGATTTGGATCACGACGAGTACGACTCCATCAACCCCGTTCTCTTGAACGCTTCCGCTCGCGATCTACAAGGGTATGTAGATGCACTCCCCTCTCCCTCGTTGCTAGATGACTCCATAGATTGATCTTGGTGATGCGTAGAAAATTTTAAAATCCTGCTACGTTCCCCAACAAATAGCGAGGTGTCCTCTCATGGATTATACCATGTTCCGCACAAAAAGCATCAAATTCATTGGAAAAATACTCTCCACCACGGTCGGACCTAAGCCTCTTGATTTTTCGATCAAGTTTGTTTTCCACTTCAACTTTATAGATCTTGAAAAAGTTCAAAGCCTCATCCTTAGATTTCAGAAGATACACACGGCAATATCTAGTGGAATCATCAATTGACGTCATGAAATATTTTTGTCCACCTTTTGTCAACACACCATTCATTTCACATAGATCTGAATGTATGAGCTCTAGTGGTGCAAGATTTCTCATTTCCGCAGTCATGTGAGACTTACGAGGTTCCTTAGCTTGCACACACACTTGACACTTAGATCCCTTAACAGTGGTGAAGCTAGGGATTAACTTCAACTTTGCTAGTCGTGACATGCAACCAAAGTTAACATGACAAAGACGTCAATGCCACACATTGGATTCACTATTGTTGCAAATATGATTAACAACTTTATTGCAATCGTCTGATAAGGATAAACGAAACAGACCTCCTGACTCATAGCCTTTACCAACAAAGGTTCCATACTTGGATATTACAAATTTATTCGACTCAAAGACAAACTTGTAGCCATCTCTACACAGAAGAGATCCACTAACAAGATTTTTATTGACGGAGGGGGCATAATGCACGTTCTTCAGCCGCACGATTTTCCCCGAAGTAAACTTCAGATCGACCGTGCCAACACAACGAACAGAAGCACTTGAACTGTTGCCCATCAGCACGGTTGAAGTCCCTGCGGTCTGATAAGACGAAAACATAGAAATATCACCGCATACATGCACATTAGCACCCGTGTCAATCAACCAATCAGGAGAATGACATACTGAAAGAACAGTGGGAAATATACTATACCCAGCATCCTTCATGTTAGTGTCTCCAATGACAAAATTAGCGGTCTTGCCGCCTTTCCCAGGATGACGCTTGTCATAGTGATTAGGGCAACTAGGAGCCCAATGATCAGGATCCCCACACACATGACAAGCACCTTTCTTCTTATCATTCTTCTTCTTGAAGTTCGTGTGTTGCACAGCCTTGTTCTTCCCATCAAACTTGCCCTTGTTCTTGAACTTGTGGGGCTGGAAGTTCTTCTTCTGTACCAGATTGGCACTAGATCCTCCCTCAATACCTCGAGCACGTGTGTCCTTTGCTCTCGCCTTTTCTTCCACATCAAGAGTGCCAATGAGATCCGGAACGGAAAACTCCTGCCTCTTATGCTTCAACAAGGTAGCAAAGTTCCTCCACGAAGGAGGAAGCTTAGTGATGATACCTCCGGCGACAAACTTGTCCAGTAGCATACAATTGAAGTGCTCATGTTCTCTAGCAAATGACTGTATCTCATGAGCTTGCTCAACCACGGAGCGCTCTTCAGTCATCCTGTAATCATAGAATTGCTCCATGATGTACAGCTCAGTGCCAGCATCCGAGACCCCAAACTTGGCCTTGAGTGCATCCCACATATCTTTTCCATTATCAATTGACGCATAAGCATCAACTATGTTCTCACCAAGAACACTCAAGGGAGTAGCTTTAAACAGAGTATCCATTTTCTGAAAGGCTTGTGCCTGTTGAGCATCAAGCTCCCCTTCAGGTTTGCCAAGAGTGGCGTCATAGCAACTCATGGTTTGAAACCATAAGACTACTCTCATGCGCCACCTCTTATAGTGGATACCCTCAAACATAGGAGGTC
Source organism: Triticum dicoccoides (assembly GCF_002162155.2). Lineage (NCBI taxonomy): Eukaryota > Viridiplantae > Streptophyta > Magnoliopsida > Poales > Poaceae > Triticum > Triticum dicoccoides. The sequence continues at coordinate 750,033,903 of NC_041382.1, forward strand.
TCATGGAAGAAGCAAAACCACTTGGTGTAAATTGCCTATAATAAGGTTTTTGGATTGTTGGAAATATGAGCAATTTACCGAATGATTTTATTAACAGAAATACTAGATAAAGCATGACTAATATAGTAGAGGTAAAACAAGTCATGCGTTCGGACAGAGAGAAGGTAAAGAGCATCTGCATATATGAACTTGAACTAAACACATCTAGAACATACACTAGATGAAGTTGCATATATGAAGTAGAACCTAACACATGTAGGACAGAAAGTAGAGCAAAGAACTGTGTCATGAAATCTAACAGAAAGAGCAAGAACACGTACGGGACAACAGCATTAGAAGTGCTGGACTTGGGGTCGGTGTCCTCGCCTGCCATGTCGTCGAGGAGGTCGTGGACGTCGGGGAAGTAGTCATCGGCGACCGGATTATCCGTGATGAAGTAGCCAGTAGTCGCACTGAGCGCTCCCCAAAAACCTTATCACCCTTCTCCCTTACAGGACTCAAAAGGTGTGGCTTCGGAGGCCTACTGTCCCGACCTGTGGTGCACGCCGCAAGCCGGGATGGGGAAGATCGTAGCAGCAATGCAGTGCTCAGGAACTTGTGGGGAGAGGAGGAAGAGGTTCTGGTGCATCTCTCTGGGAGGAGCGACCTCCCTTTTATAGGCGAAAGAGAAGGAGGCGAGAGGGCAGCGACAGGAGGCGAAACGAAGAGACAGAGGCGAAGCAAACATCCAGCAGCCGAAGGGCTGCACCGTTCGCATTCGAACTCCACTTTCGCAAAAATCTTTTCAGCTTCCGTGTGACCTTTTGTATACCCGTAGTGCGTGGCAAAAATTTAGATATTGGCTCGGCTCATTCCCGCAACCCGCGACGCGTCGTGACAAGGCGTGGCGTGGCATGGCATGGCGAGGCAGGCGGCGGAGGAGGAGCGCGTGTGGATATCCCTCTTGTTCTCATGCTCATACAAGTGGGGAAAGAACCTCCCTTATAGGGAGGTCCAACTCCCACTAAACTAGCAATGTGGGACTAAACTTTAGTAGTATCCCTTGCCTTGCACAAATGGGCTAAGTGGGCCTCTAGGATTTATTAGAAATTTCTGAAATAGTTATTAGGCTGCCCAAAATAGACTAAATTCCAGCAATCCCCCACTAGATCCCAGAGGCACACAGAAATTTGCCTTTGGTTCCAAAACACTGTTTTATATACCGGTACTGCAGTGGAAACTGTTAAGTTCAACTTCCACCTAGAACTCTATGCTACACTAGTAAGCAACTTGAACAGTGGACTGGGCCTTGAACTGCAAGTTTTCTGCGAATCTAGCTTCACATAAAGCCTTGACCGATACGTGGCTACCATGAGTCTTCCCCGCGGGTGGAGCTTATGCGTCATACTCCGTGACCTTTCATGAGTTTACTAGAGGGAACCCTACTCTCATAGATTGCGACGTTTGACAATCAGACTCATATAGGTGTGTTCTTCAAAAGATGTTCTGCAGGATAACATCTCTGCTTTAATGAGCCACTTAGAACACATTAAGATATATATCAACCTGCCATGCAGATTAGGAGAGTATTGCATCTTCATGGAGTGGTATTGTGAATAGTAAGGATACTCTCCTCTCAGTTGACCAAGAGATTGTCTTCCACATCTAATTCATGAGATCTCCGATCACAAAGAATAGGTTACCACTATGAACAACTCATATTGTGGGTCTCATACCCATCTCCCTCGATGCATTATCTATCACATTACGTGATAGACCCTTAGTAAAAGGATCTGCCAGATTTTTAGACGTTTGGATATAATCCAATGCAATAACGCCGGAGTTTTTCATTTTCCTGACAGACTTTAACCTTCTCTGTACGTGTTTTGATGACTTCATGTTATCCTTTGAGCTGCTCACTTTCGTGATCACAGTTTGATTGTCGCAGTTCATAAGGACACCCGGTACAAGTTTCTCAACAACCGGCAAGTCATTCAAGAGCCGGCGAAGCCAATCTGCTTCAACCGTAGCTGTATCTAGTGCTGTGAGTTCTGCTTCCATTGTTGACCTTGTTAAGATGGTCTGCTTGCAAGACTTCCAAGAAACAGCGCCACCTCCATGAGTGAATACATAACCGCTCGTGGCCTTTATCTCATCAGCATCTGAGATCCAGTTTGAGTCACTATACCCTTCAAGCACCTTTGGGTGCCCGGTGTAGTGAATTCCATAATTTGCAGTGCCTTTCAAATAACGCAAAACTCTCTCTGCAGCTTTCCAATGCACATCTCCTGGTTTTGAGACAAACCGACTCAGTTTGCTAACAGCAAAAGAGATGTCAGGTCTTGTAGCACTTGCTAAGTACATAAGTGAGCCAATAATATGAGAATATTTCAATTGATCTCTAGCAATTCTTCAATTCTTTCGAAGTAACACACTCGCATCATATGGTGTTGGAGAGGGCTTGCAGTCACTATAGCCAAAGCGACTCAAGATCTTTTCCACATAGTGAGATTGAAGCAATGTAATCCCACCATCATCGTCTCTCAACAACTTGATGTTCAGAATGACATCAGCCACTCCTAAATCCTTCATCTCAAAACAACGAGATAGGAAATCCTTGACCTCCTTAACAACATTCAGATTTGTTCCGAAAATCAGTATGTCATCAACATACAAGCAAAGGATAACTCCCTCGCCCCCACCATGGCGATAGTACACACATTTGTCGGCTTCATTTACAACAAAGCCTATAGCTATTAAAGTTCTTTCAAACTTCTCATGCCACTGTTTGGGTGCTTGCTTGAGTCCATACAAAGACTTCAGCAACTTGCACACTTTTCCTTCCTGACCATCTAGTACAAACCCATCTGGTTGTTCCATATAAATTTCCTCGTCCAACTCTCCATTTAGGAAAGCAGTCTTAACATCCATTTGATGAACGAAAAGACCATGCGAGGCAGCTAGTGAAAGTAGAACTCAAATAGTGGTTAGTCGAGCCACATGTGACACTACAAAAAAATACACTTCCGTGATGATACGTGTTTGTCATAGTAGGTCGTTTTTTTGTCATGCATGTACATCCATGACAAATTTATGACAGAATCAAGATAGTCATACCTGTGTTGTCGTAGAAGTGTTCCATGACATTACCAAAATTATCATCACGGAAGTGTCCACTTCCATGACGATAAATCGCGCGTCACAGAAGTTCTTTCGTCAAGGGTGACCGACACGTGGCATCCACCGTAACGGAACGCCGTTAAGCTATCGGGTCGGGTTTTGGATCCGATAACCCGTTAACAGCCCCGACCAATGGGAAATTTCCACGTGTAAAATTCTTATTAGCCGGGCGAAACACGTGTCAGCTCGTCAGTGGGTCAGATAGGCACCTATGATACGTCGACACGTGGCATGGCCCAACAGAGGCCCATTCCTGTGTAAAGGCTGGCACGTTTGACTTGGTCAAAAGCTGGCGGGCCGGCCCATGGAAAGCTTGTTAACGACCTGCTCGAATATAGCCCATTTACAGCCCGCTAACCCAAGGCCCGTTACGCCCTATCCGAATTAGGCCCAGTAGCGTCATCTGGGCCATCCAATATGATTCCAGCCTGTTTTCACTTCTGGCCCATGTATGGCCCATGACGTCTTTCGGCCCATATGAGGCCCTATGTAACTCTTGGCCTATTAACGGCCCGTGGTGAAACTGGCCCGTAATGAACAATGTATCACTTTACACCCGTTAACGACCCATGGTGAAACTGGCCCGTGATGAACAGTGTATCACTTTATACCCATTAACAGCCCGTTATACCGTTGGGCCGTTTCCAGCCCATGTTATCTTCCGGCCTTCTTCAGAGCCCATTTATTCTTGGGCTCATTTCCAACATTCGTTTACTTACGGCCCATTACTGTCATTTTCTGCTTGTGGGCCAAATTCAGCCCGTGGTTACAGTCGGCCCGTTTGTGGTCCGTTAATACGTTGGGCCATTTTCATAGCGTCATCAAATACGGCCTATTAACGATGGTCCATTATGGTCGGCCCATGAACGGACGATTGCAACTCTAGCCCATTTACGGCCAGAAGGCGGTCTGTTCAGCCCATGTTTAGCCAATCGGTCATACGGCCCATATAAGGCCCATTGATGATACGGCCCGTAGAAGGCCCATTGATGATACGGCCCGTAGAAGGCCCATTGTTTCTATGGCCCCGTAGAAGGCCCACTGTTTATACGGCCCATAGAAGGCCCACAGTTTCTATGGCCCGTAGGAGGCCCAGTGTCACTACAGTAAATATTAGCCCATGGTTATTGGCCTAGTTTTAAAAAATAGGTTATTACAGCCACTAGCAAACCGCAAAAAAAGAACTGCACTGACTACAAGCAAACAAATAAACAAGACAACAAGGAAATAAATAAGCAAGCAACTTACACTAGGCTATCATGGCTATTACACATATTACATCCACTGGGCATCAAAGTTCGCCACCAGTGCAAATATAGGGAACACAACAGCATATAAACGCCGCAGAAAAACAAGTCCAAAACTAAAACCACTTGAGAAGAGCTCAAGAAACAATATCCTGGGTACCCATAATGCTGGCAAGATGCTTAGCAAGCTTATTAACTTTCTCTTGTTTGGTGCTTAAGTCCTCCAGCGCTTGCTATTGCACTAGAAAGTATGCATCTGAATTCTGCAGGGACTTCCTCAGTCCTTCGGCTTCCTGTCGCATAACATCTAATCGATGTCTTTCAACTTGAAGTTGAGACTCAAGAAGCCGAACTGATTCAGGCAACGAGTTCGAAGAGCTGGTGCCAGCAGTGGTAGCCAGTAACTCGAACACTACATCAAGACATGACTTTGGGGTTGTCTCAGTGTCTTCAATATAGTTTTTATTAGCTTTCTTGGAGACCAACAGGGATGTCTCACTATCTTGAACCTTATCTGCATTACATCCTTTACCATTGCATAGCAGGGTACTCTTCTCCAATATTTTATCCGCGTTCTAAAAGAGAAACAAACAAACACATCTCAGGTTTACCAGTTCAGTAGTAAGGTGGACAGGATAACAGCATGAAACAAACATATATCTATGTAGTATGGTCACTGTATGGTCTATATCATTCTAGTTTATGTTGCCAAATCAAGATAGATACAGTTCGAATCATATCTATTTAAGACAAAGCAACATAGACAGAATATAAGTGTGGGAAACTACACAGCAATAACAACACTTGTAATGTGCATGGCATGAGAACATAACTATTTATTCAATTGAAACTGAAATCAACATAGAGCAAGTTACAACAGCAAACAGCCAAACACGTTGAGGAAACAGGTTTAAAACATACCTGTTGTGCCATTGTAGTTTCAATTGCATCCTTCAAATTTGAAATTAGTTGGTATCAGTAAATACAGTGATGCAAGAGCAAAGTAGTATGAACCATAGCTACGGAACCTGACCTGAGAACAATTCTTCTTCTGCTTTAAGCGTTGACTTCAGGTTCGGAGTGGTGGTCCTTGTGATTTGGGCACTGCAGTTGCCTTACTAACTGCTTGTGTTTGGGTGCTCTGTGGTGGAGACGGTGTTGTGTCAACGGGAACTGGGTGTCTATCTGCTGGGGTTGGGGTTAGAAGGGGTGTAGCTGGTTCTCTGTCCAACTGGGTAGGGGTACAATCTGCATGAGTGTGGGTTATGTGTGGTGGGGCTGGTTCTTGGGCAAGTACAACCGTGGTTCTACCTGCATCGACAGGTAGCATGATCTTTTCTGAAGACCGTGTTTTTACTCCCACAGATATTGCCATCACTCCCTCCAATTGAAATGGCTGATAAACAAGAAAAGTAATTGAATGTACAGACATTGTAAGATAGACAGGTGCAATGAATAGTAGGGAAGAAAACATGGCATGAAATAATTCACATTTATGTTGTCTAAGCAAACAGAATAGCAGGACATAATTTCACATATATGATGGCTAATTAAACAGGATAGCATGACACAATTTCACATGTATGATGGCTGACTAAACAGGATAGAATGACATACTTCAAAATATGATGACTATGTAAACAGGATGACATGATATAACTATACGATGTGTCTATTAAAGTGGCTGGCATGCCATAAATCACAAACATGCCATCGATGGAAACATGATGGCACGATATAATTCACAGACAGAATGACATAATTTAAATATGATGACTATGTAAACAGGATGAGATGATATAACTATATTATGTCTTTAGAAAATGGGTTGGCATGCCATAATTCAGATACATGCTGTCTATGTAAACATCATAGCATGACATAATTCAAATATATGATTTATATACTAAGGAAGTGAGCAGAGGGCAATAGCATATATGATGTGTCAACTAAGGAGATGGCATTCAATATTGTGTATATGATGTAAATACTAAGCATTGCAATACAACATATGCATTATATGAGTAATATAACCCTACCAAGTTTGAGCATACACCTCAGGGGGATAATAGGACTGGTCATCTGCCTCTGAATGCTCCTCTGAAGAGCTATCTGTACCCAGCAAGATATCTTCTTCAGCAAGTAGCATTGTCTGCTCTGAAGACCTTGTTTTCACTCCATATTTCTCCATCACCAATTCAAATGGCTGATGCACAGGAAGAGCAGTTGAATATACAAACATTGTCGACAAAAGCAATGAGAAATACAAAAAAAAGGACAGCATGATATAATTGACATATATGACGCTTGCCTAAACAGCATGACATTGCATAATTCACATACATAATGCCTTGCAAAAAGATAACATTGCATAATTCACATATATAATGTCTTGCAACAAGATGGCATTGCATAATTCACATATATGGTAATTAGACACTAAACAGGTGGCATTCACACAAAGCATGTCTAAACTAAGCAAATGACATAGCAATGCAAGATACCATACGCACGATATGAGCAACATAACCCTGCCAAGTTAGGGCATGCACCTCGGGGGGGGGGGATATGACTGGTCATCTGTCTCTGAATCCTCCTCTGAGGAGCTATCGGTAACCAGCAAGACATGCGCTTCGTCAGATAGCATTGTCTGCTCTGAAGACCTTGTTTCCACTCCAGATTTTTCCATGACCGTGCCAAATGGCTGATGCACAGGAATAGTAATTGAATGTACTAAAATTGTTGACAAATTTAACACGTAATAAAAAAATGATGGCATGATATAATTCACATATAAGATGACTGGCTAACCAGGGTGGCATTGCAAAATTCACATATATGATGCCTGGCTAGACAAGATGGCATTGCATGATTGACATATACGATAAAGAAACTAAACAAATGGCATTGACACAAAGCATGTGTAAACTAAGCAGATGACATCTTTAATGTATACAGTAAGCAATGCAAGGCACCATATGCATGATATTACCAACATCAGCATGCCAAGTTAGAGCGAAGACCTCATCGGGTAAATAGGAGTGGTCTTCTCCTTCTGAATCCCCCTCATAACAGTTATCTTCCTCTTGATTACGATCCAAAATGGGTGGAGGGGGGCTGCCTTTGCGCCCACCATGGAACGACGTCTGCATGAAATTTTATTGCCACGCAAGGCTCGTCTCTTTTGCTCTACATGATCAGTTCCATTGTGTATAATAACTGGCATGCATAGGAATAAAACATAGTGAGATTATGTAAGGAGTGCATGCACAAATCCAGAGTGATGGTAGCAAACTGTGGATAGACCCAAAACCAATGATAGCAGGAAGATAATAGCTTTAGTTAAAAAATACAGATAATGGCTCCTTTAATGTTTGTTTGCACCCAACATGAAACTCATAGTAGACACCGGAGATTAACTAGATAGTAGACAGATAGTACTGATTGGTGCCCCAATATGTACCCCACAACCATTTAAAAACTCAAGTTTCAACATTAGTTTGGAACTGACTCGGAGTCTAATAGGTGAACACGATGATAATGTAGCATGTCATCATATTAAGCAACGCATAACGTAAGCAGACACGGAAGAGTGCGACCTCTCTTGCGGACCCGTGTAGTCCTCAAGGTCATCTGCTCAGTTGATGATGGTAATGCAGTTGCCGTGGCTGCCGGCAGTGGGGAAGAAGATCTGAGGCGGCGAAAGACAATCTGGAGAGCGGATCCCTGTATTGGTGAACCCTTCCATCGTTGGAGCAGCTGAGCTGGGGTGGAACATAGCGCCGCAGGAGCAGGACAAACCACACAAGGTTTTCTTTGACACATATCTGTAACAGAAGTAATTGAGTAAGGGCTTGTTTGAATTTGAGGATTCTAACAATGTAGGGATAGGAAATAGACAGGAATAGGATAGGAATGCACGTGCAAAACAGAGAATTTAAAAAGACAGGATTTCTGCCAATCTGGGTGTTTGATTCACAACAATTGGAAGATCACAGGATGCAAAAAAAGCATGGTGAGATTAAGTCAAACCACAAGAAAATGTACGATTATAATGCTATTATGCTACTATCTCTTAGTCTTGTGCTTGATGAATAGGAATATGAAAAGGAGGAGAAGTGGAAATTAGAATTCCTATGGTTTTTCTTTCAAGGAGACACTAAAGGAACAAATCCTACAGTTTAGCTTTGCTCCATTCCTTTGCACCAAATTCATGAAAAGTAGTGCCATAGGAAACTTTCCAATTCCGATGTTTTTCATTCACTTTTCCTTTCAATCACTGGCGATTCTAGTAGGCAGGCTTGAGCAAGGAAAATCCTACACTAAAAAAATGTTTTTGTGATACTTCTATTACTTTGGACCCAGGCCACTGCCATACTAGCTCAACTCCCAGGCCCATCGACAAATGCACAGCTGAAACGCGCAGAGATAAATAATGATGGCATTCAAGAGAGTCCATCACGGATAGCTAAGTTACCTAGTACCTCACTGCTTGTCATATAGTAGGATAAAATAATCGTATTTCCCGTTACTACGAGTGCTCAGTGGACAATATATATAACATGTAGAGGAAAAAAGAGATGCAACAAGTGTAGAACCTCTTTGGCGAAGCCATGTCGATCTCAGCGTGATTGGGTTGGCCGGTGAGGATGCTCCGGCTAACTTGGCTGTCGGAGGAGGGGAAGAAGATCTTAGGCGTCTGGAGATGGAGCCCGAGGTACTGCTCCGCTGTGATGGAGGGTTTCATCGTTGGAGCAGCTCCGGTGAGTTGTACGACGCCGAGGCTGAAGCAGGACAAGAGAGACAACGGACAATGTTACCTGAGTGGAATTCTAATAGCATCTCCAATACATGACGTAAAATACATAACCACAAAGTGCTAGATGTAAAATACATCAGCCGCTCATCTCTGAACTTAACTGTCGAAACTGAACTTAACTGTCGAAACTGAATTTTGCTGTCGAAACTGAATTTTGATGTCGAAACTGAACGCACTAGCAAGGTGAGGCTACACGTCGGTCGACTGACTTTTTCATCTCTGGTCAGTCGATTTTGCAGCCGTTGGATACGAAATCAAGGGCATGCGGTTCATCTTCAACCTTCACCCCCCTGAGCCGACCAAACAACAGCCCCCCGCCGCCCCGCCTGCCCCGAAAACACTCCCCACCGCCGGTCCGCCGCCGCCCCGGCCATCCCTCTAGGCCACCCCGTGCCGAGCTTTTTATCCGGTGATCCCCACACCACCGCCCCGCCAATGCCCCGCCACCGCCGGTGACCACCGCCCCCATCCTGAACCCTAAGATAGATAGTGGGGTATCTCTCCGGCGACCC
>NC_041382.1:750044064-750062014 GCF_002162155.2 Triticum dicoccoides
CGGCTGGTTCTTCCTTCACCCCGGCGAGCCCCCCCACCACCTGAAAATCGATTGACCCAAAAGTCAATTCAGTCGACTGAAGTGTAGCTAAATCAGAGCAGCATCGCAAGCACGAGCAAGAGCGAGAGCAGCAGCGCGAGTAAGAGCAATAGCAAGAGCATACCAGGCAGGGGACCGAGAGCAAGAGCAGAGCAGCAGCGCGAGCGAGAGCTAAAGCAGCAGCAGGTCCTACTAATGTGGACGTCGCCGCCGAGGGAGCGACGCCGTGGAGGAAGTGGCTGGCGATGCCACCGTGGATGGAGCCGCGCCGTGTCGGCTCGAGACCGAGCGCTGGCAGCACCGTGAGATCGAATCAAGAATAAAATGCGGCGATTAGTGTACAACCTCTTTGGTGGCGCCGATTAGGCCGCAGCTTCATCCGAGGAAATGGTGATGATGATGCTCTTCCTGTGGTGCAGGTGAAGACGGCGGTGTGGGAATGGAGGTGGCGCGAAAGACGAGGGGAACATCGGGGCAGCTCCTTGGAGGTGGAGGATGGGGTGGCTGAACCGGCGGGACAATGAGATCGATGACGGATCCTCATCCGGTACGGTGGATGAGGGCCGTCGAGGTGTTGCTGTGGATGACATCATCGGGGAAGAGGCTCCGGCTGGGTGGCAGACGGAGCAGGGTGTGGGGTTTCGTCGTGGGTTTTTGCGGCCTCGGCGTACGAATGGGTGGGCGTATGGGATGGCAGTGGGGAACCATGGCTTAGAGACGCGCTTGTCCGAAATGTGGGGTAAGTTGCGAAAGTACCCCCACCGATTTGAGGCGGTTCTTTCGGTTCAGGGGTACCACAAGCATTTCGCATGTCTGGATTTCACAGGAGGTGGGAGTTTTCGCGCGCGTTGTAATTTTGGAATAGCAAGGCGTGGGTTGACATGGAGGGAGTAGTCGGAGCACAACGAGACAAAGATATATCTTAAATATTTCGGGCTAACAAGGCGCAGGTTGAAGAGGCGCGAGTTTCGCAGCACGATAGACAGATACGCTCGCTTGAATTTTCGGCATAACAAGGCGCGGCTTGAAATTTTGGAAGAACAAGCTTAACGTGTACCCAAAAAGGCAATTTGCACCTCAACATGCACAACACACACAAACACCATTTAGACTAGAGTAAGGTACACGTGCATTGCACGCATGAGATTTGGCAACCAAATTATGAATAAATACCACATTATAGCATGCAAGCTTTGAGTCATATATGCATGATGTAGATGTTCGTTTAATTCTTATAGTTCATTTCATTCAAAATCATCTAGTTTTTATAAGAAAGCTAATCTATTTTAAGATTCATGGAATTGTGCGTCGTTAGACATACAGTAAAAACAAATAATGGTAAATCATGTAGAAAAACATTTGGGCAATTCTGATACGGAAGATTCTAGAACAAATAAGAAGTGCTTGTGTTTTGATGTTTGTGCATTATGCTTAAGTTCAACCATGGAGTCTTCTAGATTATACATGTGGCGAAATCTGGTGGAATCTAGATGATATCCAACGGCCAGTAGTGCTCAAATTTGCCATCTTTGGACCATCGGATTCGCCTTATCCAACGACCATCTTCAATGTTAAAGTTACCCGCACGCAATATAAAAAAATATAATATATATAGGGGTATAGATATAGATATGTGATGCAAAAGCTGCCCATCATCTCCAATTAGAATAGTGTGTCCATGCACGGATGCAACGTGGCCAAATGATGTGTGCCATCGGCATCTCAAATTCAAATCAGTCTGACCTTGTTTAATGTGTATACATTACAACATGCTTGTTTCCAAACCACACCATGCAGATCTCCGTTATATTCATGCATGCATGGGTTTCAAACATCAGGTTCTCTTATTCAAATATTTGAATTCAACTTTACATTGATTGTGACCTCACCTATTCACCTATTCTTTTACACCCACACAGTAGTCTTCTCTTTATAATTGTACCACTAACTTTCTCTCGTGCATGCATGCACACACACTACCAGTCAGCATTATCCATCGCACGCATGCAATCTTTTTCTTCAGGTCGGTCTCCCATGAAGGCACACACCAACACACATCCCCCTCTCCATCATATCAGGCATTCTTTATCTCTCACGCGTGCATGCGCAACGATCGATGTTCCTCTATGTATGTGTGTATATAGCTAGGTCTTTAATAGTTCTCCACACAAATCGATCAATCGATATATCCAGTGAGGTCTCATCCTCTTTCCCACGTCCACATAGATCAATCTATATCTCTCTATATAGGATTAACATATATAGCCAATACACCCACATTAATTATGTATCCAGCGTCCCCCTCTCATCATCCATGCCTTCCTCTTCATCTCTCAGACGCGTGCATGATGGCGAAGACAGGGGCAGTAAGGGCCCTGCCCCCCTCCCCCCTAACATCACTATATATCAAGGCTAATATGAATGTGATCATTAGACAATTGCTTCTAAAAATGGTTTAAGTTTATGAATTGACCCTCCTCGTAAAGGATTAGCAATGCTTGGCCCCCTAGCTCATTTATTTTTCATGGCTCCGCCACTGCGTGCATCAGCGCACGTGTTCGCCCCCTCTCTCTAAATATCGATCTCCACTTGTGCATTCCTTCATAGTCTCCCTCCACTCGGCCCCTCGCACCATCTTCTAGCCCACCCACCGGATTTTGCGACATGTATAATCTAGCAAACTCCATGGTTGAACTTAAGCATAATGCACAAACCTCAAAACAACAGTGGTTCTCTTTTGTTCTAGATTCTTCCGTATCATAACTGCCCAAACTTTTTTTCTACTTGAATTGCCATTATTTGTTTTTACTTTATGCTTTACAACGCACAATTCCATGAATCATAAAATATATTAAGGGCTTCTTTGATTCAAAGGATTCTCAAAGGAATTTTGGAGGACTCTAATGATTAGGAATTTTTCCTATCTTGGTTGTTTGATTCGTAGGATTGTAAACCATAGGAATTTTTTCATATGATTCATTTGCACTAGATTTCATAGGAAACATCCCATCCACTCAAACCTCTTTGAAAGAATTCTGCATTTTTTCTATGCACAATCAAACACTCATACAATCCTGTAGGATTCAAGACGACATTCCACTATAATCCCATGTTTTTCCTATTCCCGTGTTCTTAGCTTTTTTATAAAAACTAATTGATTTTGAATGAGATGAACTATAAGAATTAAACGAAGGGCTACATCAGGCATATATGACTCAGAGCTTACATGTTGTAGTGTGGTATTTATTCATAATTTGGTTGCAAAATCTGATGCGTGCAATGCACGTGTACCTTACTAGTATTTCGAGTTTGTGCAAAACACGTAAACTAGAATACCAATGGCACGCTACACAGTGTCTCTCTTACAGTTCATGAAGCCACGTGGCGCATGTGTAGGCGTTGTGCGACCTCTTTGCGTGGATTGATCACAGTGACGTGCTGCTGGTTCCACAAGAATGTACTCGTCCTCCCTGAGCCATACTGGCGGTACATGCACGAAGCGAAGATGTGCATGCACGCCATGCACATACTCATTCCTCGCACACACGCAGGTACACGGGCAGACGCAATTTTGTACCAAGATCCACCCCATGTGATAATTTGACGCGTGTAAAGTCGTTCACTTCATTGATGGTCGATTAATACAGTGCATGCAAATTGAGTGGACGTGAGGGCGGAAGAAAGACATTATTACTCTATTGCGCGCATGCGAGTAGTTAAATCGTCGGTTGCTAGTAGTACTTCCATTGCTCTCCTTCGTATTTTGTGCCAATTTCTGACAGTAACATACTACTCAATATTTACGCATTTGAGCAATGTAGTACTTGAAATTTATGTTCCGCTAAACTTATCGGGAGCCGTTTCGGGCCTCGAAACCAAAACCTTCAATTAATCTTTACCTTGTTCCCATCACATTCGAAAGCTTGCTCACACCTACTAGTAGTATGTACCAAACCTGAACTTGTTCCCACTATGCAGGTATTAGTACTAGTGCTAGTACTTAGTTTATAAAAAGGGGAACTACCTAACCGAAAATCACTCTACCTTTCCTCCTCATAAGTGCTTCTTCTTCGTCCGTCGTTGCCATGGCCGGTGAGTGGAGCTCTAGGTCGAGAACTACTCATAACAAGGGAGCGGCAACCAAGCCTGCGATAAAAAAAGAGAGGGCTCGCCGCCACGCAGAGACCTCGAAAGATCTCTCACGGTAAGGCGATGGCTCCCAGGAGCGCCCTAGCCGCGGAGGCGAACATGCCGAGCCGGCGGAGCTGGAGTCGTTATCCCTCGACAGCATGCCCGATCAGCTCAATAAGCAGAAGGAGTTCATCCAAGGCTTGATGGAGTTGCTGAAGGATAGCCTCGACGACATGCCCGCTGAGCTCAATCAGCAGGGGGAGTTGACCGCCGGCTTGGTGATGCTGCTGAAGAAGAGCATTGCCAAGGAGAAGAAGGCGACCGGCGAAATCCTGCGACTCCGGGAGGACAATGCGAAGCTCTGCCACGAGATCGACCTGTTGAAGGAGAAGAACGCCAGCTGGAAGAAGCTGCATGAGAATAGTAGTTCCTCGATGAAGATGCTGCAGGCCCTCGCCATGGAACAGAAGGAAGAGTTGGCGAAGCTCCGCATCAAGCACCCGGCTGCTGTCAAGGTACGTAATATGGTCGTGGAACAGATGATGAAGGCTCGCGTCGAGAAATGCCGCGTCATGGACACAATGATGAAGATGGCGGAGAGATGCGCAAGGAGATGGAGGTCGTGCAGGCGATGAAGAAGCAGTTACGACTCCGCGGCGAATTAGATCATTTGGGGTGATAATCTTCCTTCTTCTTTTGCTCATGTGTTTCATCTTTTGCTTCAGTTGTTTCGCCGCACGTGTCACGTTCTCTGTGAGGCATGAATAGAACAATGTTTTTTTGAGGGAATGAATAGAACAATGCTAACAATGAGATGACTAGCAAATTAGATCATTTTTTATCGCCATATGGCACAGGGCTACCGTGTTTTGTGCTCCTCCGTCACAGTACTACTCAAGTGGAAAACTTGAGTATATCGCACGGTTCTTTGCTCCTCCTCGATCAGGTCATCGGTGCATTTATACAAGCAGTCAAATCACAAGGCCCCGCCTTCCAGCAGTAATGAGCCGTCAAATCACAAAGGCCCTCGCCTCTCGTGAAACTGATCAAGCTAGACTGCCCCGCCCTCTAGCCTTTTAAAAAATGTATACTTTTGTACAACAGTAGTATCGATGGATTGCGCCATGGAGCAAAACTTGAAATTAAAAAAAGGTGGTACATATAGAGAGCGCTCGTCGCCAAATTATGCATATAGTACTATTAAAAAGGCTAGTCACAATAATGGTGTCCAGCATAACCCACCCCTCAAATAAAACTAAGAGGGTGCTTGGATACATTTTAGTCCCATGACTAAAAGTAGTGGGACTAAAAATGCTAGCCTCACCCATGCTTGGATCCAAATACCAAAAAGGCTAAAATCAAGTTAATGAGCATTTATTATCCTCCAAACCCTCCAATCCAGAACTCGCCTATGTTAAAGGAGAGGAGTTAAATGAGTAGAGAGATGACTAATCCACATTTTAGTAGGGGTAACCCTGACTAAAAAAATTAGTCTCAAGACTAGTTTTAGCCCCTCTTTAGTCAGGGGTGCTTGGAACTTTAGCCTCTTAAAGAGACTATTTCTAGTCAGACTAAAATAAGTCCCTTGGATCCAAGCACCCTCTAAGCATCCTGGAATTCTTTGACAAAACTAAGCACCCTAAAATTCTTTGACAACTAAACTGCTGGCTATATGATGTTGGCCATATATATTGTACGTATATAATGTGAAGAAATGAGTGGTAGTACTATACCAACTAAAAGATGAAATGTAAGAAATACTAGTATGTACGTACTGAAGAGTTAAAGTAACGAGAAGAAAGATAACATAGTTCTGCTGGGGGCTCGGCACAACACACCCCTCAAATTAAATTAAGCTCACCTGAAATTAAACTTTGCAACTGTTCCGGTAGACACTGCATTAGAACCACCATGAGCAACGGCACTGCCACCTTACTCGGAGTCCTCGTCCACGTCCTCGACTTCGTCCTTGTCCCTCTTCCTCTTGGCCGATACTTCTTTGCTTGAACCGCACACTTGGCTGTTGCTCTTCATCCAACCCTTGTAGATATTGAAGCAAAGGTAGCCATCCATTGCAGCGTACTGGATGTGGTCTATATCTAGTACATTCCGCTGCCATGCATGACGATGAAACGTGTATGGAGGTTTCACCAGTTTACCGTACGAAGGATGAACCATGGCTCCTGCTAGGGTCAGCATTGAAGGCTGACGAGAGGGCACCAGCCGATTCTTCTGGAGGTCGAAGGGGTTGCCTACAACGAGGCCTATCCGACCCAGGATTTCTTTGTCGTTACCAAAGTCTACAATAACGAATTTGACTAGGTTGCTCCCGAGGTAGTCCTTAAAATCCTGGCACTCATCGTCGGCATGGCATATGTGGTAGACCAAGCATAAGTCATGCACGCAAACCTGGATCACGGCGGGCTTCTTCCTCTCTTCGTCCTTTAGATCCTTCTCTCGTCCCAGGACTATGGTGTACTCAACATCTAGCCCAGCGACCCACTCATCATCTGAGTTTTCGAACATGCGTCTGAAGCGAGAAAGGCATCCTTTCACTGTCGCGGAAAAACGGGTGTAGATGATGTCGAACTCATCGCCGGTGATGGTTCTAACCTTGTACTCATCGCCAATCATGGAGATTTGGGACGCCATGGATTTGGGAGGAGGGTTAGGATTAGTGGAACTGCCGTAATGTGAATTGACAAGACGACTAGGAGCGAACCACCGTAGTATTGAAGGACATGCGGGGACGAGTAGGAGCGAACTGCCAGCATGCGAATGGTAGGGTAGTGGCTTTCCATTCTCCCATGATACGGGCTTCCGAGAGCCCTTGGATCTGAGATTGAATGGTTGCATGGCGTGATTCTAGACCTATGGGTGAATATCCTATCCTGGAGGGTTATTCTGCAAATTTTCAGCAACTTAGCATGCGACCGTTTGATCTCAGATCCAAGGGCTGCCAGCAGCCCGTAACATGGTCGCGCCTACCACGACCATCGTGTCGCTTGCGCGGTCGCGCCCTTGGAGATTTAACACGGTGCGTTAGGCTATCTGATGTTGGCATGTCATACATAATCATCACTTAGTCACTCATACTACAACAAGGTTGGCTAAAAGTGTATTTTTTGTTACTCCACTCTATCTCTTTCTTCGTACTCAAGGAAGAAACGGTGCTAGTAAGCGCGTGTATTTATTGCATTTGCCAAGGAGTGACCTCCTCCAATGAAATGGTGTTGTTAAGTTTGCTTCATTTAATTAGCTATAGACTCAAAATTGTCTTTTCACCTAGGTACATGCGCTTAGCATCGTTTCTTCCTTGGGTCACCAAACTAGTCTCTCTCTTCTTGATTAACTTGCCACATCAGACTTTAGCCTATGTTGCAAGCTTAAGCACCTGTAGGACCAAGTAAAATTAAGTACAATAGTGCGCTTTGCATGGCATTTTTGCATATGTGGAGGAAAGAGAGGCAAGGAAAAAGTGGAGAAGTGGGCTCTCATGCAAGAGCCAGCCTCTACTACATGGTGGAGCATTGGGAGAGGCACCTGTATGGAGGTGGTCAGGAATCTGGGAGACTCACGCCAGTCGTAGCGCCGCAATTAGAATGATAATGGCAAGTCAAATCACGGGGCCCCACCTGTCCAGCAGTAACTCGCTGTCAAATCACACAACCCTACGTTTGCAGCAGTCTACTCCCTCATCTTCTCGCGTCTCTGTCGAACCGACTAGGCGGAACTGCCCTGCTGCCTACCGCGCAGGAAAAGCCCCACCCTCGACTTTTAAATAGTATACAGTATACTAATTTTGTATCCATGGATTGCGCCCGCGCCCTGGAGCAAAGCGTCTAGAAAACGGAGGAGACACGGTGCTCTTGCAATAGAGAAGAGGGAGAGGCGAGACGGTGGTTTTGGAATGGAGATGATGGAGAGGAGAGGAGGTGGTTTTGCAATGGAGAAGAGGGAGAGGAGCGTGCGACAGTGATTTAGGATTGGACGAGAGGGCCGACGCGCTCTGACTGGATCAAAATAAAAATCAATTTACCCTTCAATTAAGAAAGCGACTCCACATTAACTAGTCTCCTTTTATTCAGGGTCATAATTGACCATGATTTTCGCACATAAAATATATGTTATACGTTGTATACAAGGCCACTATCAAAATTACAATTTGCAACTATACAAGGCCAGTAACATTAATCGAGGCAAAATTGATGGCGTTTGCCTCGTACTAGCACCTGAGGACATTAATATCCCTTGTGTGCATGCGGGAGTGAGAAGGTTAGCTTGCATTCCCAACATTAATCAACCAATGAGGAGTAAGAGGGTTGGCTTGTTCTGCTTGGGAGAGAAAAACCACATTAATTAACACGACAATCAAGGTGACAAGCTAGCTAGCAACATTGACTTAAACATAGCATTGATTTTTACCTTGGTACCTGTAATATGAGTTTGTGGCCTTGTATAAAAATGGAGGGAGTATAATTTGAAAGTACATTCAGATACGAACCAAACGGTACAATTTTTTGGTGACATGCATTCACATTTTGCTTGTCAAATACAGTACGTGGTCAAACTTTGACCCAAAATACGCGAAACAACAAAAAAAATACTTCCAAGACCAGCGCCACTCTTCCGCTCTTCTCCTCTTAAACCACCGCCGCTCCTCTCCTGTTCCAATCTAAATGCAGCGCCGCTCCTCTCCTCTTCCATTTCAAAACCACTGCCCCTCCTCTCCTGTTCCAGTCCAAAACCAGCGTCGCTCCTCTCCCGTTCTAATCCAAAACCAGCGCTGCTCTTCTCGTCTTCCATTCAAAAACCACCGCCGGCGAGTGAAGGTGCTGTGGAGAAGTAGATCGATGGAGGAGTACAACCGATACGTGAGGATCGCAGACGGCGACCCTGTGAAGCTAGCTAGGTTGTTGGAGATACAGTCTTGGTTTGACAACAAGGACCAACTAGCAGCGACGGCGACATCCATGGCCAAATATCTGCAACAGAGCGAAAAGGCAGCGATACTCCCGGAGGGAGTCGCGCCGAAGTACATAGAGCTGCTCCTCTGGGCCATGGAGTAAACAGATTCACCGAATCCGATCGTGAGGGAGCGATGGTGGGAGTATCGATCCCAGATGGAGCATCCACCAGAGATTGAAGGATTGAGCATCTACAGGGTGCCGTTTGTGAGGGTGTCCTGCCAGAGCGAGCCGGTGGAGTCTTCGTCGACCGAACCCAACTGCAAGAGGAGAAAAGCAGTTGGCCCGATGACGCTTCCCCGCCATCGTCTCCCTCGCTGTTCACATCGTCTCACGGGGCGGCTGTCTACCGCCGGGGAATAGGAGGGGGCTGCCTCCCCCAGCCCAATAGTCGGGCAGGTTGTGAATTGTCAGGAGGAGCTTAGGGTTGTCAGTATTTGTAGGTTGTGAATTGTGTTTTGTGTTGTGTATTTTGAGAGTACTTTCAGATATGAATGTCTTTTAAATTTCAGATTTGCAACATTGAGCATATGAAGTATTTTATGAATTCTAGAGATCTATTTTTAGCACTTAAAAAATGTAGTTTCATAGGAGTATAAAAGTGCAGACAATGTGATTCTCAGAGAAGAAACTGCAAGTTTCAGTTTCAGATTAGAAACTGCAAGTTTAGTTTTAGATAAGAAACTGTAACTTTTAGAGGCAGAGCATTTATATTAACACGGCCTTTTCAAATAGGGTTAACATCATGTTGGAAGTTTTATTCATGGTCGAAAATGGAACTACCAGCCAGTTAACATCATGCTGATCAACATTCATGCATAGCACATCTTCATATGATGCACAGTCAAAATGCCCACACAATGTCGAGTGCGCGAAACACAGAGAAAACGAGGGACGAAGTTTTGGCAAGTGTTGGACGTGGTTTTGGGCTGCCCCATCTAGGCTTTTATTTTTAACATGCGCAGCCCACGACCTCGGATGGGAGGTCCATAGGCATGTTTGTATTTTCTTAGGACCGTCATGTATCGACCGGCCTATGGACTTCCCATCCGAGGTTTTATTTTTGACAGCCCAGTTTATGTATTTTTTGAAGAAAACGCAGAGGTGTGTTCTATTTTTCTATATAAGAATAGGAACGCCAGGTCCAACTTATGTTTCCCTTCTAACTATATTATATATATTTAAATTATTTTATATGTTGACTGTTTAGTTCACATACTCCCTCCTTTTCGGTTTATAGGGCTTATCTCAAAATTTTAGTTTTTCAATTTTATAAGGCTCAATTTGGTTGTTTTCCATCACATGTTCAGATTCCAAGGTGCATTAAATTATTGCATGCAAGTATTAAGAGAAAATTGACCAATGCATGTACTTTATGCATGCATGCATTGCAATTTATGCATTGATAAACACAATTTTTTGAGGAAAACAAGTGCATTAATTAGGTGCTTTTGCAAACTACAAAAAGTATTCCACCATTCATCATCTACCTTGGTTGGTGAAATTTTTGAATTGAGCCCTATAAACCGAAAAGGAGAGAGTAATTGGCAAATAGATCTCCCCGCCACCCCCCGCCTCCTCACTCTGGGCGCGCCTGCCCCCCTCAGCAAGTCCGCTCGCGTGCCCCATGGAGTCGCCGGCCATATCCACAGGGGAATGGCTGGAAGACAGGCAGATGTACAAGATGCATCTCCCACATGTCTACAAAGCTTTCCCGCGGATGCTCCAGCCGCTCGACTCCGCCGCGCCGGCGGTGCTGCAGGAGACTCGAGGGAGGAGATGGAGGAAGCGGGCGATGCGGATCCGCGACGACGCTCTCTCTTGGACCCAGTGCACGCGCGAATGGAGGGAAGCAGAGGAGGAAGCTGCGAGGGAGGAAGCCGAGGAGGGACCGAATCCGTTCTCTCACTCGCGCAGGTATGCTCGGATGTGCAAGGATCATGTGGATTGGGAGCTGCTGAATCTAGCCATGCGGATCTACTTCGAAGGAGATTTCTCGGAGAAGCACAGGATGCCCCACCCCAGTGAGCCGCCGATTGCGTTTGTTCGATGGGCGAAAGGAGAAGTGAATTCAGGAGATCAACGCGTGCTGCGAGATGGGAATGCTTGACTGGACTCCTGCCCACCAGCACGCCACCGGAGCCGGAGCAGGTGGATCCCCTACCTTACCTCTCCCCCAAACCTGCAGAAGATTGAAATTAGGCTTGCAATCTGGTTCAATTAAGCTGTCTGGTGGTTATTTCTGTTTCCTGAGAGACAACATCTGGCTGGAGGATGAGCAGGAACCAGGAACTCCGATGAATTTCCCCTATCACAATGGGGGGGAGCGCCGGTTGGGTAGTGGTACGGCCCACCTCCGTCCCAAATGGGGGCACAATCTGGGCAGGCTCCTGTAATTGCCCAAGATCAATCTGCTGGTGGTTCTGACTCTCAGATCAGTGGGAAATCTCAAGGCAAGAATCAGCAAAAGAAGAGATAGGACATCCAGAAAACTGCTCCTGCCCCTGCTTCGGGCCTTATGGCATACTCTGAGGTGATCTGCTACAACTGTGGGGAACCAGGGCATCATTTGGATAAATGTGTCAAGCCCAAGAGTTGTTTTATCTGCAAAATGGTTACCCATAAAGTTGAGGATTGCCCTATCAGAAGGAAAACCCACAGTTCTACTAGATATGTTGGAAGTGATAGAAATACTGCTTACTTCCATGCAGTAGCTAACCAGAGGAGGAGGAAAACCCTCATTCACTCCCTTGATGGCCCTAATGGCCCTGTTACTGAGGTAGATGAGATGCTGAAAGTGGCTAGTGACTTCTACAAAGACCTGTTTAAGAAAGAAAACCCTTCTGGGTTCTCTCTACAAAACAATTTTTCTCTGCTTCTGAAAAAGTCTCTCCTGCTGAAAATGAGCTGCTAGAAGCCCCTTTTTTAGAGACAGAGGTGAAGGAAGCCATTTTTAGCTCTTGTCCTGATGGGGCTCCTGGTCCTGATGTGATTCCCTTCTTGTTTTACCAGCATTTTTGGGACTTGGTGAAAAATGATCTCTTAGATCTTTTCCAAGCCTTTCATAGAGGAGAGTTTGATCCAGCAACTTACTCATGGAGGGTCTGTTGGGGTCAAGTTAAATAACTATGAAAGTGATTTTTTCCTTTCTGGTAAAGGCCTTAGGCAAGGTGACCCCATCTCCCCGCTTTTGTTTAATTTAGTAGTGGACGTTCTTACTAAAATGCTGAGCAAAGCTGCTGATCATAGTCTGATTGCAGGGCTCTGTCCTGAGGTCTGCCCTGGTGGCATCATCTGCCTTCAATATGCAGATGATACCATCCTTTTCTTAGACAATGACTCCACACATGCTAGCAATCTGAAAACTGTTCTAACCTGGTTTGAACAAGTCTCAGGCATGAGAATCAACTACTCTAAAAGTGAACTCATCCCTATCAACATGGATGATCAGGAGTTAGCGGACTTCCTCTTTATTCTAGTCTGTAATAAAGGTAACTTCCCCATTAAGTACCTAGGTATCCCTCTCCACTATGATAAACTGAGGAGAGAGGATATCCAACCCCTTCTGGATAAAATCATTAAAAGGATTGCTGGGTGGAGGGGCAAACTTTTCTCTTATAGAGGTAGATTGATCCTCATACAAGCTTATTTGGCTAGCATTCTAGTGTATCTCCTCTCCTTCTTCATGTTCCCTAAATGGGCAGTGAACCTCATCAATTCTCAGATGTCTCATTGCTTGTGGAATGATTTTGAGGGAAATAGGAAGCTACACCTTGCTAATTGGGCCCTAGTCTCTATGAAAAAAGATTTTGGAGGCCTAGGCATACCTAACCTCCAAGAAATTAACATCTGTCTTCTAGGGTCTTGGATTAAAAGATTCTATGAGGAAGACCTGAAACCTGGAAGCTTCTTATTACCCATAAATACCTAGGAAATAAACCTAATATTTTTGTCCCTTCCTCCAACCCTAAGACCTCTAGATTCTGGAAAGGATTAAAATCTATTATGCATGCTGTGAAATTTGGCTACAGATGGAACATAGGGGATGGGAGCAGAACCAGATTCTGGGAAGATAGTTGGTTTGGCACATCCCCCCTAGCAGTCCAATTTTGGCCTATTTACTCTGTCCACAATGAGCTTAACAAAAGTGTCAATGAAGTTTGGGACGGTCAATGCCTAAAACTCTCTTTAACAAAAGCATTACCTTTACTGCCGAGCCGGATGCCCTGATTTGGCAGCTGGACAATAAGGGGAAGTATTCCTCCAGCTCCCTCTATCATGTTATCAACTTTAGAGGGGTTCAACCCATGTTTATCCCTGCTGTCTGGAAATTGAGAGTTCCCCCTAAAATTCATGTATTTCTCTGGCTTCTCTCCAAAAACAAATTGATGACTAGGGATATCCTTAGGAAGAGACACATCATCAAACCCCTTAATTGTGTTTACTGCTTGGAACAAGAGTCTTGTTCTCACCTATTTTTTGAATGTATAGTTGCTAAACATCTCTGGGCCCACATTGAGGAATATTTCTCTAGTCAGATTGGCTCATCCTTCTGTCGCCAGATTCTGGATTGCTACCAAAAAGTGCTCAGTTTTAAACACTGTTAGCTCAGCTGTCCTTTGGTGCCTCTGGAAATATAGAAATGCTATGATTTTCAGTAACACCTCCTGGATTTCCATTCCGCAGGTCTTGAGGTTGATCAGGAACATGGTGAGGAACTGGGCGATTCTCTCCTCTGGATCGGACAAGGACAAGTTGATGAGCTTCATGGAAACCCTAACAAGATCCCTCCAGAAACCATTGGCAATCACTTGTGGCTGAACAAGGCTCGACCTGCTCTGGGGCTGGACCCGTGGGCTCGTCTCAAGATCTCTGATGAAGATGATGGGCACCTGGCGCCGAAAAAGAGGGACATCCACCATGCTACGCCTTCCAGCCCAGTCTCTCCGCTTGCTTACTGGTCGCCGCAGACTGACACGGCCCCTCGGTTGAAGACCATGAAGGCTTCGCTGGACCCTCCTTGTGTCATTTGAGTGCTCTATCCGCTCTGCCTTTGGCACCGCTCGGGTGATTTGTGTCATTCAGAGAACTTGTTCATCCACCCCCCTAGTTTGTAGCTTTTCTACCTTTGCTTTCGAACTGCTCTTTGAGCTGCTGTATCAGAATATGTTGTGGTTTCGTTCTCAGCAATGGAACCGGGGAGATGCTCCCTGTTTTTCTAAAAAAAATATTTCATATGTTATTATATATTATTTTTATTGTCATCATATATTTAACAGATACTTACATATGTAAGAAAACAATATCCCACATCTTATTAACTTATAAAAATAATTTCTTAACAAATAAAATCCTAGATTGTTTTGGCACGAAAATCCTAGTGATTATGTACAAAAGCTTGGTAAGATTTAAGGACGAATGTAATAATATGACTTATTATTTAAATATATTTATAACAAAATGCTCAGCCCCTTTTTATTTTTTGATAATATTGTTGGCCCAACCCAACATTATAATTAGAATCAGCCCAGCAAAATCGTGTATTTCGAGAAAGTGCAAATGGCCTGTAATTTTTTAGGAAATAAAATAAATGGGCCACATGGACGCTACATTATTTGTTCACCCAGCCCAGCTAATGGCTGTAATTAAAAAAAATATCAAATTGACTATAAATTCTACCGCGCAAAAAACAAAGACTGTAAATTCTGAAAAATGGGTTGAATACATGCCACATTTTTGGAGGCTAAAATGTGGGCCAATAGGTCGAAGCCAATGCAAGTCGTTGTCAATTTAGTCAACAAATGATTCTGACATGTTAGCCGTTGGATTTACATCCAACGACAGGCATCCATCTTCAATCTCTCGTCTTCTTCCTCCAGCGCCGCTGGGACCACCTCCCGCCTCCTGCTGCTAGCAGCTCTGCTTAGCACGCTTCGCTATGAAGCGCTACTCCACCGTTGGCCAGGCCATCCCTCCACCCCTCCACACCTCCTGTTCTTCTCCACCGACTGCCAAACCACACCGCACTAGAACCAGTTAACCCTCGTACACCTCTCCGTCTGTGACTCTACTCCTGCGTCTTCCCATCTCCGGCTCGTTGCTGTCCAGGGCCTCGCCATCGTCCACCACCTTGGATGCGCTCGGCGCGGCGTGGTCAACGTGGTCGACGAACGACACCATCGGAAGTAGACTATGTGTGGAGAGGCTGACAGCTGGGTCCACGGCCGCACACAAGGAAATGCCTCCTTATTACGCGCAAAATAATGATTCGTCCACGTGACATCTGGGACCCACCGGAAGGGCCTCTATATTTCGTGAAATAAAGTGCCCCCCGCTGACATGTCAGACCCACCAGCTATCTTCGCACTCAAGGAAGTGCCTCCTTATTACGCACAAAAAATGAATATTCCCCCTGCCAGCTGGAACCCAGCATAGTGGGAGGCTGACTTGTGGGCCTATCAAGTTGACGGGGACGGAGGGCTTTGTCAACTTAGTCAATATGAACGATTCTAACTCCTGTTACCGTACAATGTTCATCCAACGGCCATAGTGCTTCTTCAACCTCTGGTCTTCTTGCTCCAGCCGCCCAAACCAGCGCCGGTCGTGCCGCGTGCTCCTGCCTCCCGTGGCCGGCTGTGATGCCGCGGAGGCCTCACCGCCCTCTACTACTCCCACAGCTGGCCAGGCCATCCCTCTACTCACCCACACCCCCTGTTAATCTGCGGTGACAGCAGCCTCACACCGCAACCAAATCAGTGAATCCTCGTACTCCTCTTCGCGTGGGCATCCACTGCTGCGTCTTCCCCAGCTCCGAGTCGTCCCCTTCCTAGTCCTCGCTGTCGTCCACCGCCCTGGTGCTCTCGACGCGGCGTGGTCAACATGGTCAACGACCGACTTCCATCAGAAGAGTACTGTACGTGCAGAGGCTGACAGCTGGGTCCACGGCAGCCACAAGGAAGTGCCTCCTTATTACGTGGAAAATAATTATTCCTCCACCTGACAGCAGGGACCCACCGTACGGGCCACCAGTATTTTGCGAAAAAAATCGTTTCCCCTTACTGCTGGGACCCACCGGACGGGCCATCGTATTTCGTGAAAAAAACGTTCCCCCCGCTGTCAGCTCGGACCCACCGGAAGTGCCTCCTTATTACGCACAAAAAAAATTAATACTCCCCCGGCTAGCTGGGACCCACCTTGCTGGGAGGCTAACTTGTGGGCCTACTAAGTTGACGGGGACGAAGGGCTTTGTCAACTTAGTCAATATGAACGATTCTAGCTCCAGTGACCGTACGATGTCCATCCAACAGTCGTAGTGCTTCTTCAACCTCTAGTCTTCTTGCTCCAGCCGCCCAAAGCAGCGCTGGTCGTGCCGCATGCTCCTGCCTCCCCTGGCCGGCTGTGCTGCCGCAGAGGCCTCACCGCCCCCTATTCTCACCGCTGGCCAGGCCCTGCGGCGACGGCAACCTCACATCGCAGCCGAACCAGTGAACCCTCGTAGTCCTCTTCGCGCGGGCTTCCACTACCGCGTCGTCCCCTTCCTAGGCCTCGCCGTCGTCCACCGCTGTGGTGCTCTCCGCGCGGCGTGGTCAACATGGTCAAGGAACGACTTCCATCGGAAGAGTACTGTACGTGGAGAGGCTGATAGCTGGGTCCACGGCCACAGCCCAGTTTTTTGTGATTTGCCAAGTAAGTCGCTTTGTCAGGCCTGTTGGGCTGCAAATCTTTCAAGACGAGGAGAGCTTTCATTCGGCTGGCCGAGAAAATGGCCCATCAGTAATGAGAAATGGGTTGTACATTTTTAAAACACATCAAACCGACAATTAGTTTCAAATATCTTTTTTTTCATTTCAAGATTTTAAATTACATTAATTTTTATGCGTGGAGAATTTGTTGGATTTTATATTGATATACATTTATTTTTAAAATCAGTTTGAATGTGAGTCGAAATTTCGGGATTAAAAACAGTTCGGACCACACCGAAATATGCAAAATTTCATATAATTTTTTAACCGTTGCCACAATATGAGCTGCAATGCTAACAAAAAGAATATGGGCTCCAAAAAAAACCTTAAGAATTAGCAAATGGGCTGTAAATTATTAGAAATAATGGCAGATGGGCTGTATGCTGTTTTTTACAGATTTGAGGCTTTCCTAAAAAAAGGTTGACGCACAAGCACTGACTGTTGGATGTCCATCCAACGGCCGTCGTGCTTCTTCAATCTCTGCTCTTCCTGCTCCAGCCGCTCAAACAAGCGCCGGCGGGACTGCCTGCTCCCTCCTCCTCGCGGCCGGCTGTGCTGTCGCGCAGGCCTCACCGCTCGACCGTACTCCCATCGCTGGCCTAGCCATCCCTCTACTCACCCACACCTGCTGTTATTCTCCGGCGACGGCAGACGAACCAGTAAACCCTCGTACAGTCATACTCCCCTCCGTGTGGGAAACAACTGCCGAGTCTTCCCTGCCTCCGTGTCGTCCCCTTCCTAGGCCTCGCCGTCGTCCACTGCCCTGGTGCTCTCAGCGCGGCGTGGTCAACGTGGTCAAGGAACGACTTCCATCGGACGTGGACTGTACGTGGAGAGGCTGACAGCTGGGTCCACGGCGGCAGCAAGGAAGTGCCTCCTTATTACGCAGAAAATAATGATTCCTCCACCTGACAGCAGGGACCCACCGGACGGGCCACCGTATTTTGCGAAAAAAACGTCCCCCCCGACTGCTGGGACCCACCAGCTACACCTTCGCACGCAAGGAAGTGCGTCTGGGCAAAAAAAAACGATTCGCCCCCCTGACTGCTGGGACCCACCAGCTACATCTTC
>NC_041382.1:750062292-750063042 GCF_002162155.2 Triticum dicoccoides
AGCCCCCCGACTGCTGGGACCCACCAGCTACATCTTCGCACTCAAGGAAGTGCGTCCGGGCAAAGAAAAAAACGATTCGCCCCCTGACTGCTGGGACCCACCAGCTACATCTTCGCAGGCAAGGAAGTGCCTGACAGTCGGGACCCACCTGGTCGAAGCATACGTGGCGTTGTCATTCTGGTCGCGAACGTGTACGTACATATATACTGGTGGATGTAGAGGCGCGCACGTGTCGTAGTAGAGGCGGCCAGGGTGCAAGAAAGAAAATACGGCCACGTATGTGTACATACGGGCGGGGTCTCGAACGCCTACTCGCGCATACGTACGGCGAGGGCTCGTGTACATGGCTGGGTCGGAACAGAGAAATAACGTTGTCGTCGTGTTCATGGGAAGGCAACGAAATGCGTCGTGTTCATCGGGAGGCAACGCGGCTGGGTCGGAACGGAATGCGTGGTCATGTTCATCGGGAGGGCTTGGACGGAAGAGGCGATGGAAATGAGGCCTGGCGTACCGCACAACAGAGGAAACGGACCTCCTACGGTCGAAACGGGGGTCCTGTTGATCGGGAGGGATGTGGCGTACCGCACAATGGAGGAAACGGACCTCCTACAGTCAAAACGGGGGCCCTGTTGATCGGGAGGGGTGTGGCGTACCGCAAAACGGAGGAAACGGACCTCCTACGGTCGAAACGGGGGTCTTGTTGATTGGGAGGGGTGTGGCGTACCACAAAACGGAGGAAACGGACTTGTG
>NC_041382.1:750063662-750080845 GCF_002162155.2 Triticum dicoccoides
CCCCCCTCGCTTCTACCATGGTTTTTTCCGCCATGGACGGTCCAAAGAATGTCATGCAGCCGCGTCTCCGGCACGCCTAGGACGAAAAGCCCATTTTCTGTCATGATTTTTTGTCATAGAAGTAGGATCCCACCACATCTATGATGATACCGGGTTTTGTCACAATTATCGTCATAGAAGTGTCGTATGTATGACAGAAAAAAATTTGTTCAGCCCAAAATGTCACGGATGTGTCTTTTTTTGTAGTGTGAGTAAGTATCAAAGAAGTCTTCACCTTCCTTTTGGGTATAACCCTTAGCCACGAGCCGAGCCTTGTACTTTTCAATAGTACCATCAGGCCTAAGCTTCTTCTTGAATACCCATTTACATCATATAGGTTTGCACCCATAAGGACGATCAGTTATCTCCCAAGTTTCATTCGCTAAGATGGAATCCATCTCGCTACGAACCACTTCCTTCCAGTAGTCAGCATCTTCAGATGCATAAGCCTCTGAAATAGAACTGGGAGTGTCATCTATGAGATACATAAGAAAATCATCACCAAAGGACTTTGCAGTCCTCTGTCTCTTGATCCTAGTAGGAACTTCATTGTTTTCCTCCACAGGACTTTGAAAGTTTTCCATCGAAATGGCGGGTTTGGTAATTGTAACTGGTTCCTGATTCGATGAACTAGGCATCTCCTGATTAGATGAGGTAGCCATATCCTTCATGAGAAAGATATCTTCAAAGAAAGTCGCATCATTCGACTCCATGATCGTACCGACATGCATGTCAGGTACCTCAGATTTTACAACCAAGAATCTATAGGCTATAGCCAATGCTATGAAAAGCATATCCCAGGAAAACACAATCCACAGTCTTTGGTCCAAGCTTCCGCTTCTTTGGAATTGGAACATTGACTTTCGCCAAACAACCCCATGTTCGTAGATAAGAGAGTTTTAACCTTTTCTTCTCCCATTCCTCGAATGGAGTTATCTCTTTGTTCTTTGTGGGAACTCGGTTTAGGACATGACATGCCGTCAATATCGCCTCCCCCCACCATGCCTTGGAGAGACCCGATGTGTCTAACATGGCGTTAACCAAATCAATTAGAGTACGGTTCTTTCTTTCGGCCACCCCATTTGACTGAGGTGAATAGGAAGGCGTCCTCTCATGGATTATACCATGTTCCGCACAAAAAGCATCAAATTCATTGGAAAAATACTCTCCACCACGGTCGGACCTAAGCCTCTTGATTTTTCGTTCAAGTTGGTTTTCCACTTCAGCTTTATAGATCTTGAAAAAGTTCAAAGCCTCATCCTTAGATTTCAGAAGATACACACGGCAGTATCTAGTGGAATCATCAATTAACATCATGAAATATATCTTTCCACCTTTTGTCAACACACCATTCATTTCACATAGATCTGAATGTCTGAGCTCTAGTGGTGCAAGATTTCTCATTTCCGTAGTCGTGTGAGACTTACGAGGTTGCTTAGCTTGCACACACACCTGACACTTAGATCCCTTGACAGTGGTGAAGCTAGGGATTAAGTTCAACTTTGCTAGTCGTGACATGCAACCAAAATTAACATGACAAAGACGTGAATGCCACACATTGGATTCACTATTGTTGCAAATATGATTAACAACTTTATTGCAAACGTCTGATAAGGATAAACGAAACAGACCTCCTGACTCATAGCCTTTACCAACAAAGGTTCCATACTTGGATATTACAAATTTATTCGACTCAAAGACAAACTTGTAGCCATCTCTACACAGAAGAGATCCGCTAACAAGATTTTTATTGACGGAGGGGGCATAATGCACGTTCTTCAGCCGCACGATTTTCCCCGAAGTAAACTTCAGATCGACCGTGCCAACACCACGAACAGAAGCACTTGAACTGTTGCCCATCAGCACGGTTGAAGTCCCTGCGGTCTGATAAGACGAAAACATAGAAATATCACCGCATACATGCACATTAGCACCCGTGTCAATCAACCAATCAGGAGAATGACATACTGAAAGAACAGTGGGAAATATACTATACCCAGCATCCTTCATGTTAGTGTCTCCAATGACAAAATTAGCGGTCTTGCCGCCTTTCCCAGGATGACGCTTGTCATAGTGATTAGGGCAACTAGGAGCCCAATGATCAGGATCCCCACACACATGACAAGCACCTTTCTTCTTATCATTCTTCTTCTTGAAGTTCGTGTATTGCACAGCCTTGTTCTTCCCATCAAACTTGCCCTTGTTCTTGAACTTGTGGGCTGGAAGTTCTTCTTCTGTACCAGATTGGCACTAGATCCTCCCTCAATACCTTGAGCACGTGTGTCCTTTGCTCTCGCCTTTTCTTCCACATCAAGAGTGCCAATGAGATCCGGAACGGAAAACTCCTGCCTCTTATGCTTCAACAAGGTAGCAAAGTTCCTCCACGAAGGAGGAAGCTTAGTGATGATACCTCCGGCGACAAACTTGTCCAGTAGCATACAATTGAAGTGCTCATGTTCTCTAGCAAATGACTGTATCTCATGAGCTTGCTCAACCACGGAGCGCTCTTCAGTCATCCTGTAATCATAGAATTGCTCCATGATGTACAACTCAGTGCCAGCATCCGAGACCCCAAACTTGGCCTCGAGTGCATCCCACATATTTTTTCCATTATCAATTGACGCATAAGCATCAACTATGTTCTCACCAAGAACACTCAAGAGAGCAGCTTTAAACAGAGTATCCATTTTCTGAAAGGCCTGTGCCTGTTGAGCCTCAAGCTCCCCTTCAGGTTTGCCCAGAGTGGCATCATAGCAACTCATGGTTTGAAACCATAAGACTGCTCTTGCGCGCCACCTCTTATAGTGGATACCCTCAAACATAGGAGGTCTCATGGAAGCAACAAAACCACTTGGTGTAAATTGCCTATAATAAGGTTTTTGGATTGTTGGAAATATGAGCAATTTACCGAATGATTTTATTAACAAAAATACTAGATAAAGCATGACTAATATAGTAGAGGTAAAACAAGTCATGCATTCGGACAGAGAGAAGGTAAAGAGCATCTGCATATATGAACTTGAACTAAACACATCTAGAACATACACTAGATGAAGTTGCATATATGAAGTAGAACCTAACACATGTAGGACAGAAAGTAGAGCAAAGAAATGTGTCATGACATCTAACAGAAAGAGCAAGAACACGTACGGGACAGCAGCAGTAGAAGTGCTGGACTTGGGATCGGTGTCCTCGCCTGCCATGTCGTCGAGGAGGTCATGGATGTCGGGAAAGAGTTGTCGTCGGGGAAGTTGTCGTCGACGACCGGATCATCCGTGATGAAGCAGCCAGTAGTCGCGCTGAGCGCTCCCCAAAAACATTATCACCCTTCTCCCGTACAGGACTCAAAAGGTGCGGCTTCGGAGGCCTACTGTCCCGACCTGCGGTGCGCGCCGCAAGCCGGGATGGGGGAGATCATAGCAGCAGCGCAGTGCTCAGGAACTTGTGGCGAGAGGAGGAAGAGGTTCTGGTGCATCTCTCTGGGAGGAGCGACCTCCCTTTTATAGGCGAAAGAGAAGGAGGCGAGAGGGCAGCGATGGGAGGCGAAACAAAGAGACGGAGGTGAAGCGAACAGCCAGCAGCCGAAGGGCTGCACCGTTCGCATTCGAACTCCACTTTCGCAAAAACAGCTTCCATGTGACCTTTCGTATGCCCGTAGTGCGTGGAAAAAATTTAGATATCGGCTCATTCCCGCAACCCGCGGCGCGTCGCGTCGTGACGAGGCGTGGCGTGGCGAGGCGGGCGGCGGAGGAGGAGCGCGCGTGGATATCCCTCTTGTTCCCATGCTCATATAAGTGATGAAAGAACCTCCGTTATAAGGAGGTCCAACTCCCACTAAACTAGCAATTTGGGACTAAACTTTAGTAGTATCCCTTGCCTTGCACAAATGGGCTAAGTGGGCCTTTAAGATTTATTATGAATTTTTGAAATAGTTATTGGGCTGCCCAAAATAAACTAAATTCCAGCAAGTTCTACCTATGTTTGATGTGTGAACTGGGTAAATGAGAAAGAATACCATCAAGAATGACATGTCTATGATCAGAGATTTGAAATCCTAGAATGCCTCGAGTAGCAAGTCTAACAAATATGCACACTTCTTTTGACAAGGAAGGGCATATGTCTCCATCTGCATTCTAGTCTCGAAAGTTCACCTCTCCTTGAATTTAAATATTATGTGCAGGTGACTAACGATGCTTAACCAAATGCACATGCATGGAGCCCATCTCAAGGTGGAAATGAATTATATCCAGACCTAGAGCAGGGATTTCATGGTTCCTTGAAAGATGCTTCTTTTTTACTGTGTAGATTATATTTATCAACTCCATGTCCAGGATGTCAAGACCATCCATAGCCGTCTGTCGACATACAAAGTCCCACTTACATTTTGCTCCTAACACTTAAGGGCATTTCTAACCGATCCCCTAAAGATAGTGTAGTATCCGATGGAGTAAACCGGACCTAACTGATCCCCTATATATAAAGGAGTAAAACAAATTTCATTTTCGGCCACCGAAACACATTCCTTTGGTTCTTTATTTCATACAACGACATTTTGATACAAAGAAAACAAGAACCATAATTAGACATTTTAAAAGATATCAAACTTTCATAACTGCTCTCACTAGTTGGATTAATATCTTTTCTATGTCTTTATTGTTGATCTGTAGCTTCGCGAGCTTCCACACTTCTTTCTTCCTGGATTCCAAAGAAGTAGATGTTGCTTCGCATCTGGTCTCATCTCTAGTCTTTATTCCAGCAATGAGTGCACGAGCATCTATCAATTTTCCTGCTATCAATAGATCGATGTAATCTTCTTCTCAATACCAAAACTTGCATTCATCCTACACACAAATTAGAGCAACAATGAGCCACCCAAATGCGTCGAATTTGGTGAACAACCTAATGAAAAGAAACACATACATGATCTTTTTTGCACTTGAAGAACACCCATCTGGGATATTCCGGCGTGGTTGAAACTCGGCGCACCACCTGCCGCGGGCAATCGTCGCACTTTATGAACGACAACGGTGAGCCGACGAGCTGTTGGGCCAGCGCCGAGCCCGGGTGACGGTTCGGCATGTCTTTACCGGCGAACCGCCGACGGGAGAGATCGGGGTGGCTAGAGGCGGAATCAATACCTGCATGTGGCGCGGAGGCGTTGCCGAGGCTGTGCAGTCCGGTACCCGGCCAATCCATGGCAAGGTGCAGTCGCCGGCGGCCGGATGCGCCAAATCCAGCGGCGGACGCGAAAGCCACAGATCTACCGGTTGTGCGCCGTCGACGGGGCGAGAGGGCACCAATCTGGTTGGTCAAGGACCACAGCGGAGGGTAGTGGGAGGGGCGACACCGGCGAAGATGTGGCACGGGAGTGGAGCGCATGAGGCAGAGGAGGAGAGTGGACTTTGTACTCAGCCACCGAGTGGTGGAGTAAGGGAGGCGGGGCGTGGCTGAGGATAATTTATGCTCCACTAGCGCCGATTGGGGATTGGCTAGGTGCCGGTTAAAGGAGTAAAAACCCACGCCTCTAATCAGTTATTGGGGACCGGTTAGAAATGCCCTTATTGGATCCGGCCCAGAGGAGAGGTCATTGCAATTTGGTAATAGACTTGAAGGTACCTTCAAGTAACACAAGCTATGCGAGGTGGTACATGGATTCAGATGCGCAATACTTGGAGCAAATCTGAATGTGCTTTAGCAAAACATTTCCTCCATATACGATACGATCAACACTAATCACAAACAATTACACATGATATATACCGGATCACAAGCGCTACAATTCCTCCTTGTTTTCTTATAGCAATTTCATCGCTACACCATCATCATCATCATCATCACACCAAAACATGTATTTACACATCCTCGATCCCTTGATCCGGCCACCTGATCGACCTTAATTACCCCGTCATCGTCTGGAAAACAAGCAAGCACGCACGTACCTACGGCGCGGCTCTGAATGCCTACCTCTTCCTCCCTTCAACCCAGCGAGATGGATCTCTTCGTCCTCCGCTGGCCAGCAGATGGATGGATTACTACGTACGTACGTACTAACTTCTTCTGCGCCATCATCGATCTCTCTCTGCTTCCGCCATTGCTACGTGATCGAGCACAGCTTAGCTTATGGCGGACTCGTGCGGGCGGGCCGCCCAGAGCGTGCTGAGCGCGCGGAGGCGCTGGAAGTAGTCCCCCAGCACGAGCAGGCCCTTGGCCGCCTGCCGCGTCGTCAGGATCCTGTGCATGTTCTGCAGCGTCTCCTGCCGGAGATGGTCCGCCTGCAACACCCACGACGACAATGCCATAAGTTAATCTTCAGAGTTTCAGATCATGGATGGGTCGCCGGCGGCGGCGCCGATTTAGGTACCTGCTGCACGAAGCCGACGAGGCCCTTGAGCTTCTCGACGGCGCCGGCCATGTAGGCGTCGGGGGCGGCGAAGGGGTCCGTGAGGGACTCGGCCAGCGTCTGCTGCAGCTTCTGCATGCCCTGCGACAGCGCGTCCTCCGCCTGCGCCGACGTCAGCTGCAGCGCGTACACCGCCACCGACTGCGGCTCCGACATCGGCTGCAGCTGCGGGCTCAAGATCTGCGTGCCAGCCACACACCGGTCAACCCCCGACGACGACGATAACAACGGCGATCATCTTTCCGACGATAACAACGTACCTTGAGGACCTCGGAGGGCCGGAAGCCGCCGATCCAGAGGAAGAAGCGCTCGGCGGGGGACCTCCAGAGCCCCGACATGACGCAGAAGACGTCGGCCTGCGCGGCGGCGCCCTTGATCCGGAAGAGGTTGTCGTAGTTGGCGAGCCCGGTCTGCACCATCACCTCCAGCTCCAGCTCCGACGTGCCCTGCCCCGGCTGCAGCGCGCTCCGCAGCTCCTCCGTGTTCCGCTTCTGATCGTCCACCCAGTGGCCGTACGTGATCTCGAACGCCGCTACGCCGGGGTCCATCATCTGCCCCGCGGCCGCGAATCCGAGGTGGCCGGCCGAGCCCCCGCGATGCAGGCTCGTTCCCGGGTTGCCCCCGTACATGCCTTGCTGCTGCCTGGTGCGCTGCAGCTCCTGCTCCAGCTGCGCCAGCTTTATCCGGCTCGACTCCAGCTGCTGGATGTAGGCCTGTGGCGAAGGAAGGAAGGAGCACAACAATGGCGTCAGTGAGTCGCTGTTGTGAATCATGCCATGGCTTCCGATGTTCAAAATAATCAGAATGCTTATAGGTACTGTACCTTTTTTCTGAGGCGACTTTTCCGGGCAGCCTCTCTGTTCTGTGCAAGTCTTCTCATGACCTGAGCAAAATCATCTCTTATTAATTTATATGTGCAACAGTGTCATTTCCCTCTTGCAAGAATCAATCAGATTAGCCTGGGAAATGGACAACTGAAGCTAATTGTACTTTGGAGAACAGTAATCTCCTTTGCCCAGCACATTTAAGGAAGACTAACTATACAGTAGCATGCAGTTTAAGATGTGATGGAGCGATTGATGGTTACCTTTTCTTTGGGCTTGCTCGCTCCCTGATCGGCCGTCTCCAGTTCGTCCATGTGTGGATCCTCATCCAGCTGCAGAGACCACACCAAAATGAGTAGAGAGAAAGCGTGAACCAGCTGAGGAGGAGCCAGCGAGCATGAATCTGTCGCCTACCCCTGGGTGGTCGAACTTGGCGTCGGGCTCCATGATGCTGGACCCGCTGGTGGCCTGGCCGCCGCTGTCCACCTTGTAGGGCTCGCTGCTCCACATGCCCAGCGCCGGCTGCTGCTGCTGCTGGTGTTGGTGGTGCTGCTGCTGCGGCGGGGCGCGCTCGTACATGGCCATCCGGAGGGGCGCCGGCGCGTACTGCGCCGCCGCCGCCGACGTCATGTACTCCGGCGGGGACGCGCCGCCGGTGCCGCTGAAGAACCAGGATAAGAATCAGCACACAGGAGTTGCAAGCAGGGGAACTGGGATGGACGTGCGTGGGTACTAGGTACAGCAGCACTAAGCTACAACTAGGGGGCTAGGCCGGTAGGTGGCAGGCGCAGAGCGCCAGATAGATATGCTCCCGGCGTGAGCTGAGCCGAGCGCCACAGAGCTAGCGCAGCGCCGGCGGTGCGACCGAGCTGACAGCGTACGCAACAGATGATATATGCTGCTGGGCCGGTGACCCGACGACGATGCTCGGATCTGCCGGTGGAGGGAGGCGATGGAACGCGCGCACGAGGGAATCCGGGCCGAGGAGTGGCCGCTGGTCACCGGCGGGCTGGAGTGGTGGAGGTTTGAGCCTGGATGGAATCTGGAGGCGGAATCCGGGGGCGCGTAGCGTGGCGTGGACAGGAGGAGAGCCAGCGCGACGGGCGGGGAGTGGGCGCGCCCCGCGGCCGGCCCGACCCTTTTGGCTGTGTCCTGGCCTTTGGCGCTTGCAAAGGCGGCCGTGAGGTGGCCTTGGCCTCTTCCCTTGGCGCCCCGGGACAAATGAAACGTCGCCACTTGCCGAGGGTTTACTTCACTTACGTGCCCAGAGCGGCGACGCCGACGGCGACCGGTCCGGTCCGTTCATCACCGTTGACGTCACGTCGCACATAATGCTTCCGTAGTATGTAGTAGAATGAACACAGCGATGGCACCACCATACCTTCCGACGCTAAAGGCCGAGTTATCACGTCAAATCCGAGCCCATGTAGCGTCAAGGCCGCCATGATTCATCGGCGACCACCGCGGCGAGGCATGCACGGTGGAGGGATGTCTACCACTACTTGGCATGCTGGAGCTCCACGAGTAGTGGAGGATTTTTCACTGCTGTTGCTACTACTACCGGGCGGGCCAGCGCACACGGGAGAAAGAAGAGAAAGAAAGAGAGAGGAGGAGGAATCAATCAACAATGGTGCTCCAATAATTGGCGCCGGAGCGGGAGCCCCACCCCCTGGCTTTCGCGGCAAAAGCCGAGGCTCGAGTTAGGCCTGTCCGTCCGCCTATCCGCCACTCCAGCACACGACGCAAGGGTCTCTATCTATCTCCATGCCCGCGCACCAACGACACCCGGCCGATCTTGCGTCCAGGTTCACCGGCCCGGCTCCGCCGTGCTCACTTGCAGCCTAGGTTCCCTGCGTCATATGATGCTAAAAACTCAACACGTGTCCCGGGAAGACAGACCAAGGGAAGATTGCTGATTGGGTGGTCAGTCAGTGAGTTGGTGCTGATCCAATGGCGACGCACTCACACACCGGCTCACTGCTCACTGCTTTCTCCTCATCTTCTCCCAGTG
The DNA here is from genome assembly GCF_002162155.2 of Triticum dicoccoides. Lineage (NCBI taxonomy): Eukaryota > Viridiplantae > Streptophyta > Magnoliopsida > Poales > Poaceae > Triticum > Triticum dicoccoides. The sequence continues at coordinate 750,072,937 of NC_041382.1, forward strand.
CACCCCGCACCATTTTTTTCACAAAAAATTCAGCGACACTACCATGGCCGGCCTCGTCGTGTCGTGCCGTGTCATCTGCCCGCGCCGAGTCAACTCTCTATGAGCATCTCCACCAGGCCAGAGAGACCCGATGCCAAAGCCAAACGCATGGCTATCACTCCTCACGATCACTCTTGAGGAAAAAGCACGAATTCAGAGTTTCAGACTAACCTACTGTGGCCTTAAGCGCAGATTCAGGCCAGCACCAATCACCGGCCGACGACGTGACCTGTTGACAAAAACTCTGTCCGGCATGCTAGCCTGCGTTTCTACGGTCGCTGTTAGGCGGAGGGACAAAGCAGAAGGGAGCATCTCGCCTCCCCCTCATGCCTTGGGAGAATCGGCACAAGGGTATCTCCCTCTAGCTAGTTCGATGTGCCATTTCGATCCTAAGCAACACATGGTGATTCTTTCTTCTTCTTCCCTTTTCTTTTTCAGGGCTCCTCACAACCATGGTGGTTAACACCTGGCAGTGCATGCTTTGCTTTGCTAACACACTCACTCACTGAACCACTGCTCGCTGCTTTCCCTGATGCCAGACTCATGGCTCTAACAGGACTCGCGCCGATCCTTGACGCGCCCCCTGTGCGGAAAACGGCTACCGTGGCATGGGGTGCAAAGTGCAAATTGGGAGCAGGAAAACCTTTTTCCGGCAGGGGGTTTCTACGGCTGTTAGGGCCACAGTAGTATTATACTTTCAGAGAAGAATTGGCACAAGTTATCTCCCTAGCTTGATGCACCATTTCGATCCTAACGTGGTGATTCCTTCTTTTCTCCTTTCGATGGTGCTTAGTCTAGGATTTTGCTTTGTTAATGCTATTATTAAACTGACATGATCTCACTTTGGAGGGATGCACTAGCCCACTTGCCAGCTCCCACCGGAGACCATCAATCAGTTTGCATCACCATCAACAAGTATCAAATCTAATGCAAATTGCCGTGCAAGTGCGCGTTAATTAATTATTAAGCGATACTAGTTGCTAAGTCTCCTCTCTGCCTGCCACCTTGTTTTTCTATTACAGAGTTCAGACAGACTATTAATGCAACAGCTGTGACTATACTATTCATGAATTCACAGAGGAGAATCAGATGGAAAAACTGTCTAGGAGAATTAAGAGGAACGGATCAAGAGAAATAGATACGCACCTAAGCTTGTGGATGTTGAAGTGGTCTTCCAGGTACCCAGGGTAGAGCTCCATTGTGTCCTCAATCCTTATATCATGCTACCTGGTTTGATCTCCCTTTTAGCTAGATGATACACCTGAATTGATCACCTCATATCTGTCAGATGGCGAACAAGAATTCATTTACCAGAAAGGGGAAAAGGAATACGAGTTGTGTGATTCACGAGTAGTCAAAGTTATTATGCGGTCTCTAAGGTTGTCTAGTGCTGCAGGAACATGGAGGAAGATATGGTCATAGAAAAATACGCCAACGAGGATACATTCCTTTGGGAGATAACATATAGAAATTTGAGCAATTGTTCGAGCCACTTTATTCCGGCTATGTAAATATTCCCACCAACGTATGGTTTAGGAGAGCTATTCCAGAGTTATTGGAGAAGCGAATATGGTTACTTCTGTACCATTGTACTAGCAATTTGCAGTCCCATTCAGGGTAAGCAAAACAAACAACAAATTAGACAAGACTAACAGAGCTTTAAATAATTATTAAGCATGACTTAGACGGTACGGCTGTTGATGAGAAGATGAAATCTGTCTGGGCACCAAGAACTTTCATGTCTTTCTTCCACTACAGCAAGAACTAAAATAGATACACAAGCCATGTATTTGCAGGCTGTACTATGATGTTTTTTCTTGCCACTAAGATGGTAACTCCGACAGAGACCTTACTTATCATTTTTGGATAAGAAGACCTCACTTATCATTAATCATAGCCCACAGTAATAGCAGCCAAGAGGTAGGACGGAGCTTGATCTTGACTATATCAGAAGCATACTCAAGGAGCAAACAAGCAAACAAAGTCAACAGACAAAGAAGGCTGAGAAATTCAGTACCCGGCTGCGGTCTTCTAGTCGACGACAAAGGAGGATGGCTTCCTTCAAACCCACAGCTCCACAGCGAAAAACTCGATCGGCGAGCTTCGAAGCACAAGAGGGAGACTCCTCCACAGATGTGGTCTGGCCGAGCTTGAGAGGGCACCAAGTTGGGCAGATGGAGTGATGCGGCGTTATATAAAGAGGCAAAGAGCCGAGCCGGCTGCCTTCTGTTGGAAAGGGGGAGCCAAAGTATAAAGAGCCCTTGAGTATCTAATATTATCACCTGGGCCTCCCCTCTCATGCTTAAGGATACACTAATTATTCTTTCCGTAAACTAGTTGGCTATGTGCAGAGTTGCTTGCACACTGGGACTCTTAGATTACTTCAGCGCACACATCATCGATCACCTAACCAGCCAGCCTAGGGAGGAGAAAGTGTGCTCATGATTCTGACGGAGGGGAAAGATGGTAACTTTCAGGTGTAAAAAGAAGCTTGAGAGCTATTTTAAGCCTGTGTTTTTGTTTCAGGCACACACATATATACACACTTGGTTGCTCGGACGGATCGACACATCGGCGGCTCAATAATTTCAGGTTGCGCAGGTGATTGGAACTGCCAGGGAAAGGCATGGCATCAAGAAGCTTCCTAGAACATTATACTAGAAAACCACCGAGCAAAGACGGTTAAGTGATACGCCAGATTCATTGTCACTAGTTCACTACTGATTAGGCAGAAAGTTCCTTGCCACAAGGCTCATCAGACATGGTAACATTTCACTCACAAAGTGGTAATAACAGCGCAGAAGAGACCCCCACTGGCTATACCCCCTAAACTTGTGATAGGTTGTTTTACCCACAGCCCACAGGTATCCAGACAGTGCTACTTACAGGCTTGCAGCACTGGGGTCATGTCAAGTTGTTAACCACTAAACTGAACTTGAACCAGTAACTCAATGTGTTAGGGTGGGATTTTGGATGTGGTGTGGTGGGGTCTGATTAAGGCAAGCAGGATTTAAGTAATACACACATCTTGTGATGAGTGATGAGTGATGGCCCTATAATGGGGGTCATGTTAGATTCCATGATGCAATTGAGGGACATCATCACTAGAGATTCACCTAATTGTGTACATGGTGGAACTTGCCATTTCTGGGGTATCCCCTCCTGATCACCAAACCTCTAAGCCTCCTAAAATAAGAAACCTGCCTCCTCTGCTACCTGTCGTCATTTCTCCTAGCCATAGCTGCTTAATTATTTGCCGGTGCATCGACACGTTTCTTTGATCACCCGTGTCATCTCGACGGTTCCGTTCTCCATCGGGAAGGACACATCATGCTAATCACTTAACCGGCCTTCGGATATCTTGAAGCTCTTGATTCCCTGCATAATTGAGCGGTAGCCATGCCTATCACATCAACACAAAGCAAAGCGGCACCGTAAAATTCAGTCAGAGTGCAATCACATGTAAACCTTTTCAGAAATTTGTTCGAAATTTTGCCCGGTTTTCGCAGACCCATTCGAAGTCGCCCCGTTGCCGGGCAATCATTGCGTCCACGTATCATCATCTTTGCCCGAAAGCAAGAAGGGAATACACCGGTGACTCTAAAAAAACTCCTGATTGAGAAACAGAGACGATCGGGGAAGGAATATATGTGTGTGCACACTGCACACACGCACACAGATGATAGATTTTATGTGCGTGGTGGGGGCGTGCATGCACCTACTCACCACCTCTTTTGTGAATGGCGTAAGGGTGGTGCGTGACGACGAAGAATTCCCGCTTTGCCATAAAGGCGCCAAAAGACGGGGAACCTTTCGACGGCCAACCTAAAGGAAGAAGAAGATAAGATAAAAGCACTAGCGTACGCAGCAGCAGCAGCAGCAGCAGCAATGGCGGATCGATCCATCGATTAATCAATCGAATTCGTTAGTGGCGGTGTGATTAAGCTAAGCTAAGCTGACGGTGACGATGATGCGGTCTCCGTTGCGGTGCATCCAAAACCAATTAACAAGAAGGGAAACATTGCCTTAAGACGGGGGCCCCTCGCTGATGGCAGCCGTTGGTGTTCGTGGGCGTCGCTGTCCCGCTGCATTTCTCCGTTTTGTTTTTCGGACGAGAGCAACGCCATTGATCGCCGGACCATTGCTTTGGGGCTTCGACCGGCCGGCCCTTCTTTCCCGTCGTCGTCGTTCTTGCCCTTTTGCCCGTCCTGCCCTTTTCGATGTTCATCATGTTTGTGTAGTACGATTCAGGGGGAGATTTATACCCTGCCGTCGTCAGATTGATTTGGGACGCTCGGTGTGGGGGTGCGGGTGAAACTGTAGATTGATCGGGAGAGGGAATTACTTGCCTGGGTGGTGGAGAGTTGGCAGTCTTGGGGTTGGGTTCCCTCGGCAGCCAGCGACGACGGCGGCGGCGGCCGGCAGGGTGAAGATGCCAGAGTTTTTTCTGAACCAGGGTTCAGTTACCCATTTTTTTTCAGTTAAAAAAAGGCTTAACTTTTTCTTTGGAATAAAAAAAGGTTTAGCTTTTTCTTTGCAATAAAAAAAGGTTTACTTACTCGTTCTAGTTTTTTTTTCAAAAATAAAAACATATCTATTGTAAAAGTTCACCAGAAATATAAAGCATCTCAAACATAATAAAAAATACAACGAGATTTTGAGACCACCGAATGACCACTATTGCTGTTAGAACGCGCCGATGTCCTACCGGAGCCGGCTTAGACCTTGTCGATGACAGACGAAAAGTCTTCGTGCACGTGCCACTATGGACCAGCGCCATGGAGCCGTAGTCGTCACCATTGAACTCTTGGGTAGAGCTGAAGCACCTGCCACCAAATCTCATCACGTCACGAGAAATCCTAATAGCACCGTCCCAAGGATATGACAAGAATCTACGCCAGAGCTCCAATAACTACGTCCAGATGAACGAACTCGAGGAGGATTGGAGCTCGGAAGACAAACTCGAAGAAGAAGCGTCGCCATCTGCCCGAGCTCCGCATTTGTGGGGACTAAAATACTTGACTTAAATTACTAACCACAACAGAGGCATCGGAATTCCCGCCCCGCCACCGGCCACCGAAGCGGCAGGCAGAGGGGAGGCGAATCCACAGGCTCGCGGGTGAAGCATGGAGGGCAGAGTTTACTCTAGCCACCTAGGGTTAGGGGAGGAAAAAGAAAGCACCTGTCAGCACTTATTTTTAGTTACTCATTGTTGAAGAGGAAATATTTGGTTGTATTTTTTTACTCAATTCCACATGCTATATTTTTTCTTACTCATTTCTTTAAGTTTTTAAAATTCCAAACCAAACGATGTCTTCTTCCCCCGAGAAGTATCAATGTGGGAACTATTAGCTTGATGTGCTTCATTGGGCCGGGATTACGAAGGTCGTCCCTCAATCTGCTCTCTCCTTATGAGATTGGTGGCAAGTTGCAAGGGCTAGAGTTCACGGAACCAAAAGGAATTCCTTGAACACATTGATAATGCTTGTCACCTCAAGTATATGGAGGGAGAGGAATGGCAGGGTTTTCAAGAATGCTTACACGCCGCTGTTAAAAATCTTGGATCAAGTTATTGGTAACGCCAAACAATGGGAAGAAGCAAGTATGGGTCGCTTTGTTCTACACTCACTGTGATATTAGTTATGGTCGTTTCGCTGTAGACTATGTTGTATGGTCTTGGGTGGTGTTGTATGGTAGTTCTTGTGGACTTTTGGTTGGTTGTACTTCTTTTTCTCTCTTTAATATTATACACGCAGTCCTCCTGCATGGTTCAAAAAAAAAAACTCAATGGAAACATGTAAACTTCAACATGAGTTGTTGATTGAACCTCGCATGTTTGCATACAAGCACCTGCATGGCTGGTTATTACTTTGCACAAGGCACTCAGACTTCTTTGTGAAATGTATGTAATGAGTTGATGGGTGAAGGAACCCTTAGATTGTAGATCCAATGTCATCGGCCGCAGGCTGTGAGCGAAGCTTGATACCACCTATGAAGCTCTTAAAAAACATTGAAGCCAGGTCAATGTTGTTGACATAGCGGACGAGAAGTCGTCGAAGCCAGAAGTTGCCGGAATCTATTATCTGAAAAACAGATCGTCGTTTCGAAGAAGAAGGCGATGAAGAGGGCTAGACGACAACCACAAACCCGACTAGACCCGGGAAGACATAACTTCACAAGTTCCAGTGAAGGAGTGGACCTGTGGCCTAGCCTGTGAGAGTGATGGCATCTAGGGTTTTCAAAGAGGGTTGAGGGGGCTCACTTGGATAGTTAATATCACGACTTTGCTAAACAAAATTGAACATAGTACATACGCAGATGCTTACTTTGCTGAAACTTGAATATTAAATTTAGTCAAAATTAAATGCACGGCATTGAGTGCAACTTATCCAAATTGTGTTTATTTATTTATTAGAGGAGTAACTATCCTGGTTCATGCATTATGCGCACAATCAGTTGTCACAAATATTAAATTAGTACCTGCTGGCCATTGTAATATAGCCCATTTAGCCTGTCAATGTGATGTGGAATGATTTCTGGCCCGATTGGACAATTTCTAGCCCGATTTTTTTACTCAATTCCACATGCTATATTTTTTCTTACTCATTTCTTTAAGTTTTTAAAATTCCAAACCAAACGATGTCTTCTTCCCCCGAGAAGTATCAATGTGGGAACTATTAGCTTGATGTGCTTCATTGGGCCGGGATTACGAAGGTCGTCCCTCAATCTGCTCTCTCCTTATGAGATTGGTGGCAAGTTGCAAGGGCTAGAGTTCACGGAACCAAAAGGAATTCCTTGAACACATTGATAATGCTTGTCACCTCGAGTATATGGAGGGAGAGGAATGGCAGGGTTTTCAAGAATGCTTACATGCCGCTGTTAAAAATCTTGGATCAAGTTATTGGTAACGCCAAACAATGGGCAGAAGCAAGTATGGGTCGCTTTGTTCTACACTCACTGTGATATTAGTTATGGTCGTTTCGCTGTAGACGATGTTGTATGGTCTTTGGTGGTGTTGTATGGTAGTTCTTGTGGACTTTTGGTTGGTTGTACTTCTTTTTCTCTCTTTAATATTATACATGCAGTCCTCCTGCATGGTTCAAAAAAAACTCGATGGAAACATGTAAACTTCAACATGAGTTGTTGATTGAACCTCGCATGTTTGCATACAAGCACCTGCATGGCTGGTTATTACTTTGCACAAGGCACTCAGACTTCTTTGTGAAATGTATGTAATGAGTTGATGGGTGAAGGAACCCTTAGATTGTAGATCCAATGTCATCGGCCTCAGGCTGTGAGCGAAGCTTGATACCACCTATGAAGCTCTTAAAAAACATTGAAGCCAGGTCAATGTTGTTGACATAGCGGACGAGAAGTCGTCGAAGCCAGAAGTTGCCGGAATCTATTATCTGAAAAACAGATCGTCGTTTCGAAGAAGAAGGCGATGAAGAGGGCTAGACGACAACCTCAAACCCGACTAGACCCGGGAAGACATAACTTCACAAGTTCCAGTGAAGGAGTGGACATGTGGGCTAGCCTGTGAGAGTGATGGCATCTAGGGTTTTCAAAGAGGGTTGAGGGGGCTCACTTGGATAGTTAATATCACGACTTTGCTTAAAAAAATTGAACATAGTACATACGCAGATGCTTACTTTGCTGAAACTTGAATATTAAATTTAGTCAAAATTAAATGCACGACATTGAGTGCAACTTATCCAAATTGTGCTTATTTATTTATTAGAGGAGTAACTATCCTGGTTCCTGCATTATGCTCACAATCAGTTGTCACAAATATTAAATTAGTACCCGCTGGCCATTGTAATATAGCCCATTTAGCCTGTCAATGTGATGTGGAATGATTTCTGGCCCG
>NC_041382.1:750081308-750133609 GCF_002162155.2 Triticum dicoccoides
CCTATGCAAGGCGACCATCACATCGTGCGTAAGTGTGCCTAAACACCACCTAGGCATCACCTTTTCCAACAGAGCATAATTAAGACACAGCAAGAACCCGTGCATTACAAAGCTTAGTGCTAAATCACCACCCAAGTCAGAACGTAAATCTTGTGATAGCTTGATCCAACTTATTGTTGCCCTTTGTCATCATTTCGTGTTGGTTCATTTACTTCAACATTTACCAAGACCATTACAAGACTATAGAGAAGAACATAACCTCCAAAGGTTAGACGTATTCTTTTTATCAAAAAAATAACATGATTACGATAGAGACAAATATGCCAACACAAAGCGCTAACACCAGCCGGGATCTCTTCTAACCAATTTTTTGAACATATTAGAAACATAAGTTGGGTAATTCAATTTAAAAGGCAATCTAACGGGTAACCAATTAATTTGAGTGAAACTACAATCGTGAAAATATGTTGAATGGTCTCTCCTATCTGCAAAATGAACAAAACTTATTCTCTATCTAGTTTTCCCGGCTAAGTTGTGTTTATTAAGAACAATTCTTCGAAAGAGGTACCATGGGAAAATCTTAACGTTGGATAGGTGTACGGAGTTTTCAAATATGCCAAGGGTGATTAGTGCCTTGTACATCACGCAAGTCGTGAAAGTCCTAAATCGATGAATATCCCATTTAAAGACATGTTTATCATCATTTAGTTGAATTAATGCTAGAGCATCGCACAACGAATTCCACAGTGTTATTTCTGAAACAACATTAGGATGGGGAAATTCAAGTTTATAACGCCCATCACCCAACACCTCTCCAATAAGTACTTGCTTATGTCGGGTAACATGTAAAAGGCGTGGAAACTAAAATAATAATTAACTGGTTCCCAAACCATTTGCCCTCCCAAAAGTAGGTATCCTCCCCCACTTTGAACCCGAGACAAGTCGTGATGATCAAATAAGGATTTTACCTTCACAAGACATATTCAAACAGGAGAATCATTGACATTCGAGGACACCACCAATTAATGTTTGCCACATAAATATTTGTTTGGATTAATTCTTGTCACACATCCTTCCTTTTGAGTGGTGTAAATATCCTTTTTATCTAAAATACATTGATCTCAGTACTGATATATTAAACACGAAGCCCCTTTGTTATATCGGGCTGCAAAGAATATCCATTCAAATAAACCGTATTTTCCGTTTTATGTCATCACTTTGCCAAAAATATCTAGACCTAAAGAAATTTTCTTCTATTCGACCTCCAACTAGTACCTTTAAAAAGGGTAAGATAAAACATAGACACATTAAGCTACTATGTGAGTTAAGTTGAACCACTTGACCTAGTGGCATATTAGTTTAATTAGCCAAGCTAATATGCCATCAATCACCAAATGCATTGTCATCAATCACCAAAACACCTTAGGGATAAATATGCCCTTACAATCCCCCCCTTTCTGGTATTTTGGTGATTGATGACAATGCATTTGCGGACTAATCGTGTGCCTCGAGTATTTCAGATATTTCATTACTAGGCACAAGACGGTTAGGAGCCCCTCGAAGATTATTGAAGACGACGTTTTTTTATGTTCCTTTTTCGGTGGATTTGAGTCGTGGGAAAGCCGTACTATTAAGAGAGGGTCCGCTTTGAAAAGGTTTGGGTGAAATCGTCATGTACACGTTTACTCCTCTTTGCACCGCCTTTCCCTTAGCACTTTAGAGCATCCTCTGTTTCTTCGTGTTTGTGCAAAAAGAAGAATTCCTGTTGCTGTTCTGGGACTTGCGGTAGTACTGCTCTTCGAAGCGGTAGTACCGCAGGTGGTCATGGTAGTACCGCTCCTTGGGAGTCGTAGTGCCGTGAGTCCTGGTCCGGCACAACACCATAAGCGGAAGTAGGGGCGGATGTAATTTTTTACATCCGCTCCCTGCGCGGTAGTACCGCGTGCCTTGAGCGGTAGTACCGTGTCGGATTTTTGCACTGTTTGAAAATCAGCGGAAGTTGCCACGGACGTTTCTTTATTTGTCCGCGCGCTTCCCAGGCTGGTCCAATCCTGCCTTGTGGTAGTACCACAAGAGGGTGCGGTAGTACCGCGCGAGCGGCAGTACCGCCCCATCTTCGTTGCTACAGGCCTGGGCTAGCTCCTGTCGTGGCCACGGTAGTACCGCGGCTCGCTGCGGTAGTACCGTGAGCCCTTGCAGTAGTACTGCTTGGTTGGTGCGGTAGTACCGCAGGTCGTGGGCTGGTTAGGTGGATAACGGTTGGATTTGTCTCTCCGCTATATAAGGGGTGTCTTCTTCTCCGAGTTGACCACCTCTTCCAACCCTAAGCTCCATTGTTGCTCCAAGCTCTATTTTCGCCTGATATCTCTCCCTAGCCAATCGAACTTGTTGATTTTCTAGGGATTGGTTGAGAAGGCCTCGATCTACACTTCCACCAAGAGAAATTCGATTCCCCCATTAATCCCTTGCGGATCTTGTTTCTCTTGGGTTTTTGAGCATCCTAGACGGTTGAGGTCACCACGGAGCCATATTCCATTGTGGTGAAGCTTCGTGGTGTTGTTGGGAGCCTCCGATTAAGTTGTGGAGTTTGCCCCAACCATGTTTGTAAAGGTCCGGTCGGCGCCTCCAAGGGCATCAATAGTGGAATCATGACATCTCACATTGTGTGAGGGCGTGAGGAGAATACGGTGGCCCTAGTGGCTTCTTGAGGAGCATTGTGCCTCCACACCGCTCCAACGGAGACGTACTTCCCCTCAAAAGGAAGGAACTTCGGTAACACATCCTCGTCTTCACCGGCTCCACTCTTGGTTATCTCGAACCTTTACTTGTGCAAGCTTATTTGTGTTATTTCCCTTGCTTGCTTGTGTGCTTGTTGTTGTTGCATCATATAGGTTGTTCACCTAGTTGCACATCTACACAACCTACTTTGATGCAAACTTTAATTTGGTAAATAAAAGCTAAAAATTGTTAGTTACCTATTCACCCTCCTCTAGTCAACTATATCGATCCTTTCAATTGGTATCAGAGCCTCGTCTCTTTACTAAGGACTTTGCCATCCGAAGAGTATGGTTGACACCGTAGACGGTGTGGAGGAGCACTCCGGTGTGAATCTGATCTCGTCTATGGGCGATGGGGGAACCATGGTCTCTCGTGAGGAATTCAATGTGGCTTTGGAAACATTGAAAACCTCCATGACGACCGACGTTGAAAGCATGTTTAATAAATTCATAGAAGGGCTTAAACTATCCACCGCGCCGTTGAAAGTGAGTGATCCCACTAACAAGGTGACGGATGCTAACTCCAACAAGGAGGAAGCTATGAGTGAAAAGGCTCCTTCTTCTAGTGGTAAAAATGGCACCGGCATCTTTGCCCATGTGGAACCTCCACTTGTTTATGGTGGACCGATTCCTTCCACTCATTTGAATCATGCCGGTCCTCCCCCTAAGATTGTGAAAAATGAGGACTTTGATTCTTGGGTCTATCGTTTCAAGCGTCATTTAAATCATGTGAATACTAATCTTTGGAGAATCATTGAAGAAGGTTTCTATCCGCATGACTGAAGCAACTTCACTCCTAGAGAGCTGCGGATAATCAATTCAATGAGAACGCTCTCTTCATCATCCAAGATGCAATTCCACCCGAAGATCTTCCTCACCTCCGGCCCTTCGCCATGGCCAAAGATGCATGGCACCAAGTTGTTTCCCTCTACAGGGGAAGCGCAAGCATTCAACGCTCCAACTATGAAGTGGTGCAAGATGAAGCCGATGAGTTTGCAATGAAAGAAGATGAAGAACCTCGTGATCTTTATCGGAGAGTAACCAAACTCGTGTTCTCACTCTGAGATCATGGGAGCAAGGATACGGATGGCAATTGGATCAAGCGCAAATTCCTCAAGGCAATGATGCCTTACCACAGGGCCATGTCCTCCGTCATTCGTCAAAGGCCGGACTTCCACACCTTGTCCTCAAGTGAAGCGTTGGATGAGTTTGTGGCTATGAGCATCTTGGACAAAACCGCCGACAATGTGATGCTACATTCTCAAAGAGCAAAGAAGCCCAACCTTGCATTAAAAGCCAAGGTTAGGGTGGAAGAAGAGGACGAAGAGGAATAAGAGGAGAGCAACCCCGAAGATACAAAGTATGCCTATCATGAACACATGGCTCTTGCTTCAAGGCAATTTTGGAGCAAGAAGAACTCAAGGCCCAACTTCAACAAGAACAACTCAAGTGGCGCGAAGGTCAAGCAACGTATGAGGACTTGCTATGATTGTGGAAATGTGAGTCATTTCGTTGCGGAATGACCTTATGAGAAGAGCGAAGACAATGGTGGCAAGCTCATCCAAAAGGACAAAGCCAAGTCTTTCCCCAACAAGAGCAACTTCACCAAGAAGACTCCTCCCAAGGCGTTGGTGGTACAAGAAGAGTACAATGAGGGTGATGATGATGATGGAGATGGTGAGTCGGTTGACATGGCCTCCGTTGCCATTGCGATAACTCCACGAGTGTCACTCTTTGACTCACCCAATGAGAACATCACCGCCAAGTGCCTCATGGCTAAAGCCACCAACAAGGTGTTTACTTTTGGTGGGGATCATGGTTGCTCGAGAGTGGAGCTACTAATCATATGACCGGAAGCAAGGACTTGGTGGTGGACGTGCAAAAGATTCCATCCATGCCCACCAACGTCGAGTGGGTTGACGCCTCGTCCTCTAAGGTATTAGGACTCGGCAAGGTTTTCATTTCTCATGATCTTACGATCGAGAAGGTCATGCTTGTTGAGTCCCTTGCATACAATTTACTTTTCGTTCGTCAACTAGCACTCATGGGTTTTGCCACCTTCTTTGATGTTGATACCGTGGCCCTCTTGTGGAGCAAGACTCTTAAAGTAGTCTTTGTTGGGCATGTCGAAAACGGTCTCTATGTGATTAACTTTTCGGAGCGACTCACTAAGACCGTGGCATGCCTAATGGCTAAAGTTGACGTGGGATGGCTTTGGCATCGCCGTTTAGCCCATGTCAATATGAGATCTTTGCAAAGTATTCTCAAGGGGGACCATGTCCATGGACTAACAGATGTTAGTTTTGCCAAAGATTGTGCTTGCAGTGCTTGTATCGAAGGAAATCTACATGAAAAGGCTCACCCTCCCACGACTATCATTTACTCGAAGAGGCCTTTGGAGCTCCTTCACATGGATCTCTTTGGGCCTCCATCTTTTGATAGTCTTGGGGGTAGGAAGTATTGCTTGGTCATTGTGGATGATTATTCAAGATACACTTGGGTATATTTCTTCAAGAGGAAGAGTGAGATCCAACAAACCGTCATTGACTTTGCAAATGAAGCTCAACGTCAACACAATGCAAAGATCTTGACAATAAGAAGTGACAACAGCATCGAGTTCAAGAACTACACCTTGGATGAGTTTCTTAGTGATGAGGGGATCAAGCATCAATATTCCGCACCTTACACCCCTCAACAAAATGGTGTAGCAGAGAGGAAGAACCGGATGTTGATGGATGCGGCAAGGACCATGATGGTGGAGTTCAAGTCTCCATACAACTTTTGGGCCGAAGCCATCAACACCGCGTGTCATGCATCCAATCGGCTCTACCTCCGCAAAGGCTTGAACAAGACTCCATATGAGATACTCATCGGTAACAAGCCCAACCTCAAGTACTTCCGGGTGTTCGGGTGTAAGTGTTTCATTCTCAAGAAAGGTGTTCGTTTGTCTAAATTTGAGGCTAGAGCTCATGAGGGCATATTTGTCGGTTATGCTACAAACTCCCATGCTTACCGTGTCCTCAATAAGTCCACAGGCCTTATTGAGAAGACATGTAATGTGGAGTTTGATGAGAATAACGGCTCCCAAGTGGAGCAAAGTGGCACTTGTGATGTAGGTGATGAAATTCCTCCCCAAGCCATAAGAAGAATGGGTGTTTGTTTTATCCTACCCATTGAGGATACCCTTGTGGCTGAAGGAGAAGGACAATGTTCCACTCACGTGGAGCCATCACCAACTCAAGGCCCACACGCTTCCGAAGAACAAAGTGAAGGCCCTCAACCTCGTGAACAAGACCAAGGGCAAGATCAAACTCAAGATGGTGTTGAAGCGCCAAGCGATGCCCAAGGTCAAGTTCTATCATCCAAGCAAGTTCAAGATCAAGAGCAAGCTCAAGATCAAGAACGAGCTCAAGACGACGCTCAAGATGATCAAGATCAAGTGACCGCTCCTCAACTCTCTCCACAGGAGGAATTAGAGCGTCGTGCCGCCAAGATCGCATCCAAGCTATCCACCAAAGATCATCTCATGACAAATGTGCTTGGAATCTTAAGAAAGGGGGTAAGCACTCGTAGACAATTAGCAAACTATTATGAACATCAAGCGTTTGTCTCTAGTGTTGAACCCCAAAAGGTCTATGAGGCACTCGAAGATCCGGATTGGCTCAATGCCATGCATAAAGAACTCAACAACTTCGAGCAAAACAAGGTGTGGAGATTGGTGCCAAGGCCAATGGGGAACCATAATGTCATTGGAACCAAGTGGATATTCAAGAACAAGCAATATGCTCATGGGATTATCATTCGCAACAAGGCTCGTTTGGTAGCACAAGGCTACTCCCAAGTCGAGGGTATCGACTACGGTGAAACCTTTGCTCCCATTGCTCGCCTTGAATCCATTCGCATGTTGATTGCATATGCTTCTCATCATAACTTTAAGTTACAACAAATGGATGTGAAGAGTGCTTTTCTTAATGTTCCTATAATGAGTTGGTATATGTCAAGCAACCCCTCGGGTTCGAGGATCCCTACTTTCCCGATCATGTGTATCAACTCGATAAGGCACTCTATGGCCTTAAGCAAGCCCCACGTGTGTGGTATGACCACCTTATCGAGTTGTTGCAAGATCGTGGTTTTGAAATTGGGAAAATCGACCCCACTCTTTTTACTAAGAAGGTCAAAGGGGAGTTGTTTGTGTGCCAACTATATGTTGATGATATTATCTTTGGTTCCCCTAACAAAGCTTTCAATGAGGAATTTGCCGCGCTCATGACCTTCAAGTTCAAGATGTCCATGATGGGAGAGTTGAAGTTCTTTCTCGGGTTCGAAGTCAAGCAACGAAGAGAAGGAACCTTCATCAACCAAGCCAAATAAAAAAGGGTAACCTGGTGCATGTAGCTCCTGCTTGCGCAGGGTCCAGGGAAGGGTCCGACCACTTTGGGTCTATAGTACGCAGCCTTTCCCTACATTTCTGTAAGAGGCTGTTTCCAGGACTTGAAATCAACCAAGCCAAATACACTCAAGAAATGCTCAAGAGATTCAAGCTAAGTGATGTCAAGCTGGCGTCCACTCCTATGCCCGTCAAATGCCAACTTGACATAGATCCCAATGGTAAAGCGGTGGATCAAAAGGTATATCGCTCCATGATTGGCTCCTTTCTTTACCTTTGTGCATCTAGACCAGATATCATGTTGAGTGTGAGAATTTGTGCAAGGTTTCAAGCGAATCTTTTGATATTTGGCTCATACCCCAAACTTTGGCTTATGGTACCCAAGGGGAGCAAACTTCAAGCTTGTAGGTTATTCAGACTCGGATTGGGCGGGAGACAAAGTGGATAGGAAATCCACTTCCAGAGGGTGCCAATTTCTTGGTTGCTATTTGGTGAGTTGGTCTTCCAAGAAGCAAAGTTGTGTGTCTCTCTCATCCACGGAAGCGGAGTATGTGGATGCCGGTAGTTGTTGTGCACAACTTCTATGGATGAGGCAAACTTTAAAGGATTACGGTGTCATTTGTGAAAAAGTGCCTCTTTGGTGTGACAATGAAAGTGCCATCAAGATCTCTCTCAACCCGGTGCAACACTTCATGACGAAGCATATTGAGATTCGGTATCACTTCATCCGGGATCATATTAGGCGAGGGGAGATCAAGCTCAACTATGTCAACACTCTTGATAACCTTGCAGATATCTTCACGAAGCCCTTGGATGAAGCAAGATTTCGCGAGTCAAGGCATGAGCTAAATATCATTGATTCGAGCAATGTTGCTTGAACCCATGCACATCCCACCATACTCAACTTGGTATCTTGTTTAGGTGTAGGCATGGACATAGGGGTGTTGGAAATATGCCCTAGAGGCAATAATAAATTAGTTATTATTGTATTTCATTGTTCATGATAATCGTTTATTATACATGCTAGAATTGTATTGATAGGAAACTCAGATATATGTGTGGATACATAGACAACACCATGTCCCTAGTAAGCCTCTAGTTGACTAGCTCGTTGATCAATAGATGGTTACGGTTTCCTGACCATGGACATTGGATGTCGTTGATAACGGGATCACATCATTAGGAGAATGATGTGATGGACAAGACCCAATCCTAAGCCTAGCACAAGATCGTGTAGTTCGTATGCTAAAGCTTTTCTAATGTCAAGTATATTTTCCTTAGACCATGAGATTGTGCAACTCCCGGATACCGTAGGAGTGCTTTGGGTGTGCCAAACATCACAACGTAACTGGGTGGCTATAAAGGTGCACTACGGGTATCTTCGAAAGTGTCTGTTGGGTTGGCACGAATCGAGACTGGGATTTGTCACTCCGTGTAATGGAGAGGTATCTCTGGGCCCACTCGGTAGGACATCATCATAATGTGCACAATGTGACCAAGGAGTTGATCATGGGATGATGTGTTACGGAACGAGTAAAGAGACTTGCCGGTAACGAGATTGAACAAGGTATCGGGATACCGACGATCGAATCTCAGGAAAGTATCGTACCGATAGACAAAGGGAATTGTATACGGGATTGATTGAATCCTTGACATCGTGGTTCATCCGATGAGATCATCATGGAGCATGTGGGAACCAACATGGGTATCCAGATCCCGCTGTTGGTTATTGACCGGAGAGTTGTCTCGGCCATGTCTGCATGACTCCCGAACCCGTAGGGTCTACACACTTAAGGTTTGATGACGCTAGGGTTATAGGGAAAGTATGTACGCGGTTACCGAATGTTGTTCGGAGTCCTGGATGAGATCGCGGACATCAAGAGGAGTTCCATAATGGTCCGGAGGTAAAGATTGATATATAGGAAGTATGGTTTTGGCCACCGGAAGTGTTCCGGGCATCACCGGTAGTGTACCGGGACCACCGGAGGGGTCCGGGGGTCCACCGGGAGGGGCCACGGGCCCCGGAGGCATACATGGGCCAAGTGTGAGAAGGGACCAGCCCCTAGGTTGGCTGGGGCGCCTCCCCACCAAGGCCCATGCGCCTAGAGAGAAGAGGGGGCAAACCCTAAGGGCAGATGGGCCCTAAGGCCCATGCCTGGTGCGCCTCCCTCTCCCCCCCCCACTTGGCCGCCACCCCAGATGGGGATTGGGGCTGCCGCCACCCATAGGGTGGAAACCCTAGGTGGGGGCGCAGCCCTCCCTCTCCCCCTATATATAGTGGAGGCAAAGGGGCAGCCCAACACACGAAGTTCTTCCCCTGTTGGCGCAGCCCTACCCCTCTCCCTCCTCGTCTCTCGTAGTGCTTGGCGAAACCCTGCTGGAGTCCCACGCTCCTCCACCACCACCACGCCGTCATGCTGCTGCTGGACGGAGTCTTCCCCAACCTCTCCTTCTCCCCTTGCTGGATCAAGGTGTAGGAGACGTCACCGGGCTGCACGTGTGTTGAGCGCGGAGGCGCCGTGGTTCGGCGCTTAGATCGGAATCAACCGCGATCTGAATTGCTACGAGTACGACTCCTTCATCTGCGTTCTTGCAACGCTTCCGCTTAGCGATCTACAAGGGTATGTAGATGCACTCCCTTTCCCCTCGTTGCTAGATTACTCCATAGATTGATCTTGGTGATGGATAGAAAATTTTAAATTTATGCTACGATCCCCAACAAGGGGGAGTGTTGTTCTCTCAATGAACTCTCCCTCCCCCCATTATGCATAAATTAATCAACTCTTTCACATTAGCCATTTTTGATGGTACTTGTGCTTCAAAGACGAGTTTTGGTCATGGTCCCAAGGATAATTCTCCGCGGTGCCATACCAATGGACTCAAACATAGGTGGCTTCGGCCACCGCCCTCTCTTTAGAGAGGTTGTGTTGAGTGTCTTAGTCCTTCTCGTCTCTTGTCTTTCATTCATCGTGTCGTTCTTGGTTGAGTTGTCTTGTGTTTCAGCCTTTTGGTGTGTCCGTTCGCTTGAAGGTTGCAAAGGCTTCATTTTTCTTTTGTTGAAACTTGCATCTTCTTGAGCACACGGTACTACCGCGGCCTGCCACGGTACTACCTCGTGAGGAGCGCATGGTACTTCCGCACCCAGCGCGACAGTAATTTTTTACTGCCGCCTGGGGGAGCAGTACTACCATCCCTGGTGCGGTACTTCCCGTCCCTGATGTGAGCGACTGACTACTCCGCTTGAGCCACCACTTGTGTTGTAGGTGTCCTCTCTGCCTTTTTGGTGTCTCGATGCCAAAGGGGGAGAGAGTGTAGGGATTTGCCGTGTCGTGTCATGTTTGCTTCGCTTGTGTTTGGTCTGTGAAACCTTGTTTGCTTTGGTTTGGTTTGAGTTTATTTGAGCTTGTGAGACTTATCTATCATATGGTGTAAGACATATGCACTCTATCTATCGCACCTTCCTGAGCTTATGATATATTGTGCTACTTAGTTTATGCTCTTATTTGAAGGAAATATGCCCTAGAGGCAATAATAAAGTTATTATTTATTTCCTTATAATCATGATAAATGTTTATTATTCATGCTAGAATTGTATTAACCGGAAACATAATA
The DNA here is from genome assembly GCF_002162155.2 of Triticum dicoccoides. Lineage (NCBI taxonomy): Eukaryota > Viridiplantae > Streptophyta > Magnoliopsida > Poales > Poaceae > Triticum > Triticum dicoccoides. The sequence continues at coordinate 750,092,085 of NC_041382.1, forward strand.
CATGTGTGAATACATAGACAAACTTAGTGTCATTAGTATGCCTCTATTTGACTAGCTCGTTAATCAAAGATGGTTATGTTTCCTAACCATGAACAAAGTGTTGTTACTTGATTAACGAGGTCACATCATTAGTTGAATGATCTGATTGACATGACCCATTCCATTAGCTTAGCACCCGATCGTTTAGTATGTTGCTATTGCTTTCTTCATGACTTATACATGTTCCTATGACTATGAGATTATGCAACTCCCGTTTACCGGAGGAACACTTTGGATGCTACCAAACGTCACAACGTAACTGGGTGATTATAAAGGAGCATTACAGGTGTCTCCAAAGGTAGATGTTGGGTTGGCGTATTTCGAGATTAGGATTTGTCACTCCGATTGTCGGAGAGGTATCTCTGGGCCCTCTCGGTAATGCACATCACTTAAGCCTTGCAAGCATTGCAACTAAATGAGTTAGTTGCGGGATGATGTATTACAGAACGAGTAAAGAGACTTGCCGGTAACGAGATTGAACTAGGTATTGGAATACCGACGATCGAATCTCGGGCAAGTAACATACCGATGATAAAGGGAACAATGTATGTTGTTATGCGGTCTGACCGATAAAGATCTTCGTAGAATATGTAGGAGCCAATATGGGCATCCAGGTCCCGCTATTGGTTATTGACCGGAGACGTGTCTCGGTCATGTCTACATTGTTCTCGAACCCATAGGGCCCGCACGCTTAAGGTTACGATGACAGTTATATTATGAGTTTATGCATTTTGATGTACCGAAGGTTGTTCGGAGTCCCGGATATGATCACGGACATGACGAGGAGTCTCGAAATGGTCGAGACATAAAGATTGATATATTGGAAGCCTATGTTTGGATATCGGAAGTGTTCCGGGTGAAATCGGGATTTTACCGGAGTACCGGGAGATTACCGGAACCCCCCGGGAGCTATATGGGCCTTAGTGGTCTTTAGTGGAAAAGAGAAGAGGCAGCCCTACATGGGCTGCGCGCCTCCCCCTTCCCCTAGTCCTATTAGGACTAGGAGAGGTGGCCAGCCCCCTCCCTCTCTTTTCCCCCTCCACGAATCCTATTCCAACTAGGATTGGGGGGGGGGGGAATCCTACTCCCTGAGGGAGTAGGACTCTCCTGGCGCACCTCCTATGGCCGGCCAGCCTCCCCCCTCTAGTCCTTTATATACTGAGGCAGAGGCACCCCAGAAACACACAAGTTGATCCACGTGATCTATTCCTTCGCCGTGTGCGGTGCCCCCAGCCACCATATTCCTCGATAATACTGTAGCGGAGTTTAGGCGAAGCCCTGCTGCTGTAGTACATCAAGATCGTCACCACGCCGTCGTGCTGACGGAACTCTTCCCCGACACTTTGCTGGATCGGAGTCCGGGGATGGTCATCGAGCTGAACGTGTGCTCGAACTCGGAGGTGCCGTAGTTTCGGTACTTGATCGGTTGGATCGTGAAGACGTACGACTACTTCCTCTACGTTGCGTCAACGCTTCCGCAGTCGGTCTGCGTGGGTACGTAGACAACACTCTCCCCTCTCGTTGCTATACATCACATGATCTTGCGTGAGCGTAGGAAATTTTTTGAAATTACTACGAAACCCAACAGTGGTATCAGAGCCTAGGTTATTTATGTTGATATTATATGCACGAGTAGAACACAAGTGAGTTGTGGGTGATATAAGTCATACTGCCTACCAGCATGTCATACTTTGGTTCGGCGGCATTGTTGGACGAGATGACCCGGACCAACATTACGCGTACGCTTACGCGAGACCGGTTCCCCCGACGTGCTTTGCACATAGGTGGCTTGCGGGCGACAGTCTCTCCAACTTTAGTTGAACCAAATGTGGCTACGCCCGGTCCTTGCGAAGGTTAAAACAGAGTCTATTTGACAAACTATCGTTGTGGTTTTGATGCGTAGGTGAGATTGGTTCTTGCTTAAGCCCGTAGTAGCCACGTAAAACTTGCAACAACAAAGTAGAGGACGTCTAACTTGTTTTTGCAGGGCATGTTGTGATGTGATATGGTCAAGGCATGATGATGAATTTTATTGTATGAGATGATCATGTTTTGTAACCGAGTTATCGGCAACTGGCAGGAGCCTTATGGTTGTCGTTTTATTGTATGCAATGCAATCGCGATGTAATGCTTTACTTTATTACTAAACGGTAGTGATAGTCGTGGAAGCATAAGATTGGCGAGACGACAACGATGCTACAATGGAGATCAAGGTGTCGCGCCGGTGACGATGGTGATCATGACGGTGCTTCGGAGATGGAGATCACAAGCACAAGATGATGATGGCCATATCATATCACTTATATTGATTGCATGTGATGTTTATCTTTTTATGCATCTTATCTTGCTTTGATTGACGGTAGCATTATAAGATGATCTCTCACTAAATTATCAAGAAGTGTTCTCCCTGAGTATGCACCATTGCCAAAGTCCGTCGTGCCCAGACACCACGTGATGATCGGGTGTGATAAGCTCTACGTCCATCTACAACGGGTGCAAGCCAGTTTTTGCACATGCAGAATACTCAGGTTAAACTTGACGAGCCTAGCATATGCAGATATGGCCTCGGAACACGGAGACCGAAAGGTCGAGCGTGAATCATATAGTAGATATGATCAACATAACGATGTTCACCATTGAAAACTACTCCATCTCACGTGATGATCGGTTATGGTTTAGTTGATTTGGATCATGTAATCACTTAGAGGATTAGAGGGATGTCTATCTAAGTGGGAGTTGTTTAATTAATTTGATTAACTGAACTTTAATTTATCATGAACTTAGTCCTGGTAGTATTAGCATATCTATGTTGTGGATCAATAGCTCACGTTGTTGCTTTCATATGTTTATTTTGATATGTTCCTAGAGAAAATTGTGTTGAAAAATGTTAGTAGCAAAGATGCGGATTGGATCCGTGATCTGAGGTTTATCCTCATTGCTGCACAGAAGAATTATGTCCTTGATGCACCGCTAGGTGACGGGCCTATTGCAGGAGCAGATGTAGACGTTATGAACGTTTGGCTAGCTCAATATGATGACTACTTGATAGTTTAGTGCACCATGCTTAACAGCTTAGAATCGGGACTTCAAAGACGTTTTGAACGTCATGGAGCATATGAGATGTTCCAGGAGTTGAAGTTAATATTTCAAGCAAATACCCGAGTTGAGAGATATGAAAGTCTCCAACAAGTTCTATAGCTAAAAGATGGAGGAGAATCGCTCAACTAGTGAGCATGTGCCCAGATTGTCTGAGTACAACAATCGCTTGAATCAAGTGGGAGTTAATCTTCCAGATAAGATAGTGATTGACAGAATTCTCTAGTCACCATCACCAAGTTAGTAGAACTTTGTGACGAACAATGATATGCAAGGGATAACGGAAATGATTCCCAAGCTCTTCGTAACGCTGAAATTGACGAAGGTAGAAATCAAGAAAAACATCAAGTGTTGATGGTAGACAAGACCACTAGTTTCAAGAAAAGGGCAGAGGGAAGAAGGGGAACTTCAAGAAGAACAACAAGCAAGTTGCTGCTCAAGTAAAGAAGCCCAAGTCTGGTCCTAAGCCTGAGACTAAGTGTTTCTACTGCAAAGGGACTGGTCACTGGAAGCGGAACTACCCCAAGTGATTGGCAGATAAGAAGGATGGCGAAGTGAACATAAGTATATTTGATATTGATGTGTACTTTACTAGTGTTTATAGCAACCCCTCAGTATTTGATACTAGTTCAGTTGCTAAGATTAGTAACTCGAAACGGGAGTTGCAGAATAAACAGAGACTAGTTAAGGGTAAAGTGACGATGTGTGTTGGAAGTGGTTCCAAAATTGATATGATCATCATCGCACACTCCCTATACTTTTGAGATTAGTGTTGAACCTGAATAAATGTTATTTGGTGTTTGCGTTAAGCATGAATATGATTTGATCATGTTTATTGTGATACGGTTATTCATTTAAGTAAGAGAATAAATTGTTGTTCTGTTTACATGAATAAAACCTTATATGGTTACACACCCAATGAAAATAGTTCGCTGGATCTCGATCGTAGTGATACACATAATCATAATATTGAAACCAAAAGATGCAAAGTTAATAATGATAGTGCAACTTATTTGTAGCACTGCCGTTAAGGTCATATTGGTGTAAAGCGCATGAAGAAACTCCATGCTGATGGGATTTTGGAATCACTTGATTATGAATCACTTGATGCTTACGAACCATGCCTCATGGGCAAGATGACTAAGACTCCGTTCTCCGGAGCGAGCAACTGACTTATTGGAAATAATACATACTGATGTATGCGGTCCGATGAGTGTTAAGGCTCACGGCAAGTATCGTTATTTTCTGAACTTCACAGATGATTTGAGCAGATATGGGTATATCTACTTGATGAAACATAAGGTCGAAACATTTGAAAAGTTCAAAGAATTTCAGAGTGAAGTGGGAAATCATCATGACAAGAAAATAAAAGTTTCTACGATCTGATCGCGGAGACAAATATTTGAGTTACGAGTTTGGTCTTCAATTAAAACAATGTGGAATAGCTTCACAAACTCATGCCACATGGAACACCACAGCATAATGGTGTGTCCGAAAGTCATAACTGTACTTTATTGGATATAGTGCAATCTATGATGTCTCTTACCGATCTACCACTATCGTTTTGGGGTTATGCATTAGAGACAGTTGCATTCACGTTAAATAGGGCACAATCTAAATCCGTTGAGACGACACCGAATGAACTATGGTTTGGCAAGAAACCTAAGCTATCGTTTCTTAAAGTTTGGGACTGCAATGCTTATGTGAAAAAGTTTTAACATGATAAGCTCGAACCCAAATCGGAGAAGTAAATCTTCATAGGATATCCAAAGGAAACTATTGGATACACCTTCTATCACAGATCCGAAGGCAAGACTTTTGTTGCTAAATTCGGAAACTTTCTAGAGAAGGAGTTTCTCTCGAAAGAAGTGAGTGGGAGGAAAGTAGAAAACTTGATAAGGTAATTGTACCTTCTCCCTTATTGGAAAGTAGTTCATCACAGAAATCTGTTCTTGTGACTACTACACCAATTAGTGAGGAAGCTAATGATGATGATCATGTAACTTCAGATCAAGTTACTACCGAATCTCGTAGGTAAACCAGAGTGAGATCCGCACCAGAGTGGTACGGTAATCCTGTTATGGAAGTCGTGTTACTAGACCATGACGAACTTGCGAACTATGAGGAAGCGATGATGAGCCCAGATTTCGCGAAATGGTTTGAGGCCATGAAATCTGAGATATGATCCATGTATGAGAACAAAGTATGGACTTTGATGGATTTTGCCCGATGATCGGCAAGCCATAGAAAATAAATGGATCTTCAAGAGGAAGACGAACGCTGATAGTAGTGTTACTATCTACAAAGCTAGACTTGTCGAAAAATGTTTTTGACAAAGTTCAAGGTGTTGACTACGATGAAATTTTCTCACTCGTAGCGATGCTTAAGTCTGTCCAAATCATGTTAGAAATTGCCGCAATTTTATGAAATCTGGCAAATGGATAAACAAAACTACATTCCTTAATGGATTTAAAGAAGAGTTGTATATGATACAACCAGAAGGTTTTGTCAATCCTAAAGGTGCTAACAAAATATGCAAGCTCCAGCGATCCATCTATGGACTGGAGCAAGCATCTCGGAGTTGGAATATATGTTTTGATAAGTTGATCAAAGCATATAGTTTAATACAGACTTGCGGTGAAGCCTGTATTTGCAAGAAAGTGAGTGGGAGCACTACAGCATTTCTGATAAGTATATGTGTATGACATATTGTTGATCAGAAATAATGTAGAATTATTCTGTAAAGCATAAAGGAGTGTTTGAAAGGAGTTTTTCAAAGAAAGACTTCAGTGAAGCTGCTTACATATTGAGCATCAAGATCTATAGAGATAGATCAAGACGCTTCATAAGTTTTTTCAATAAGTACATACCTTGACAAGATTTTGAAGTAGTTCAAAATGGAGCAGTCAAAGAAAGAGTTCTTGCCTGTATTACAAGGTGTGAAGTTGAGTAAGACTCAAAGCCCGACCACGGCAGAAGATATAAAGAGAATGAAAGTCATTCCCTATGCCTCAGCCATAGGTTCTATAAAGTATGCCATGCTGTGTACCAGATCTATTGTATACCCTACACTGTGTTCTAAGAGTAGATCACTGGACAGCGGTCAAAATTATCCTTAGTGGAATAAGGAAATATTTCTCAATTATGGAGGTGAACAAAAAGGTTCGTCGTAAAAGGTTACGTCGATGCAAGTTTTGACACAGATCTGGATGACTCTAAGTCTCGATCTAGATACATATTGAAAGTGGGAGCAATTAGCTAGAGTAGCTCCGTGCAGAGCATTGTTGACATAAATATTTGCAAAATACTTACAGATCTGAATGTGACAGACCCGTTGACTAAAATTATCTCACAAGCAAAACATGATCACACCTTAGTACTCTTTGGGTGTTAATCACATAGCGATGTGAACTAGATTACTGACTCTAGTAAAACCCTTTGGGTGTTGATCACATATCGATGCGAACTATGGGTGTTAATCACATGGTGATGTGAACTATTGCTGTTAAATCACATGGCGATGTGAACTAGATTATTGACTCTAGTGCAAGTGGGAGACTGAAGGAAATATGCCCTAGAGGCAATAATAAAGTTATTATTTATTTCCTTATAATCATGATAAATTTTTATTATTCATGCTAGAATTGTATTAACCGGAAACATAATACATGTGTGAATACATATACAAACTTAGTGTCACTAGTATGCCTCTATTTGACTAGCTCGTTAATCAAAGATGGTTATATTTCCTAACCATGAACAAAGTGTTGTTATTTGATTAACGAGGTCACATCATTAGTTGAATGATCTGATTGACATGACCCATTCCATTAGCTTAGCACCCGATCGTTTAGTATGTTGCTATTGCTTTCTTCATGACTTATACATGTTCCTATGACTATGAGATTATGCAACTCCCGTTTACCGGAGGAACACTTTGGATGCTACCAAACGTCACAACGTAACTGGGTGATTATAAAGGAGCATTACAGGTGTCCCCAAAGGTAGATGTTGGGTTGGCGTATTTCGAGATTAGGATTTGTCACTCCGATTGTCGGAGAGGTATCTCTGGGCCCTCTCGGTAATGCACATCACTTAAGCCTTGCAAGCATTGCAACTAAATGAGTTAGTTGCGGGATGATATATTACAGAACGAGTAAAGAGACTTGCCGGTAACGAGATTGAACTAGGTATTGGAATACCGACGATCGAATCTCGGGCAAGTAACATACCAATGACAAAGGGAACAACGTATGTTGTTATACGGTCTGACCGATAAAGATCTTCGTAGAATATGTAGGAGCCAATATGGGCATCCAGGTCCCGCTATTGGTTATTGACCGGAGACGTGTCTCGGTCATGTCTACATTGTTCTCGAACCCGTAGGGTCCGCACGCTTAAGGTTACGATGACAGTTATATTATGAGTTTATGCATTTTGATGTACCGAAGGTTGTTCGGAGTCCCGAATATGATCATGGACATGACGAGGAGTCTCGAAATGGTCGAGACATAAAGATTGATATATTGGAAGCCTATGTTTGGATATCGGAAGTGTTCCGGGTGAAATCGGGATTTTACCGGAGTACCGGGAGATTACCGGAACCCCCCGGGAGCTATATGGGCCTTAGTGGGCTTTACTAGAAACGAGAAGAGGCAGCACTACATGGGCTGCGCGCCTCCCCCTTCCCCTAGTCCTATTAGGACTAGGAGAGGTGGCCGGCCCCCTCCCTCTCTTTTCCCCCTCCACGAATCCTATTCCAACTAGGATTGGGGGGGAATCCTACTCCCTGAGGGAGTAGGACTCTCCTGGCGCGCCTCCTATGGCCGGCCAGCCTCCCCCCTCTAGTCCTTTATATACTGAGGCAGAGGCACCCCAGAAACACACAAGTTGATCCACGTGATCTATTCCTTAGCCGTGTGCGGTGCCCCCAGCCACCATATTCCTCGATAATACTGTAGCGGAGTTTAGGCGAAGCCCTGCTGCTGTAGTGCATCAAGATCGTCACCACGCCGTCGTGCTGACGGAACTCTTCCCCGACACTTTGCTGGATCGGAGTCCGGGGATGGTCATCGAGCTGAACGTGTGCTCGAACTCGGAGGTGCCGTAGTTTTGGTACTTGATCGGTTGGATCATGAAGACGTACGACTACTTCCTCTACGTTGCGTCAACGCTTCCGCAGTCGGTCTGCGTGGGTACGTAGACAACACTCTCCCCTCTCGTTGCTATACATCACATGATCTTGCGTGAGCGTAGGATTTTTTTTGAAATTACTACGAAACCCAACATTATTTACTATCTTGCTTAGTGTTAGCATTATTATTGCAAGATATGACATGTCTATAAAATATAGGGGGAGTGTTGATCCAAGTATGTGTGCCGTGCAGTCCAAAGCACTTATCTAAATAGCACACATCTAGGGGGAGCCCGTCTATATTTTAGAGATGTATGGTTTGCTCATGTTCTATACTTTCTCCCTTGTACAAATATCGTATTGTCATAAATCCACCAAAACACCTTAGGGATAAATATGCCCTTACATCATGCCCTTGTCAAAAGGTATGAGACCTTTGACAAGCACTTTGCCTACAAGATGGAGGAGAATAGCTCAGCTAGTGAGCATGTGCTCAGAATGTCTGGATACTACAATCACTTGAATCAAGTGGGAGTTAATCTTCCATATAAGATAGTGATTGACAGAATTCTCTAGTCACTATCACCAAGTTACTGGAACTTCGTGATGAACTATAATATGCAAGGGATAACGGAAACGATCCCCAAGCTCTTCGTGATGCTGAAATCGATGAAGGTAGAAATCAAGAAAAGCATCAAGTGTTGATGGTTAACAAGACCACTAGTTTCAAGAAAAGGGCAAAGGGAAGAAGGGGAACTTTAAGAAGAACGGCAAGCAAGTTGTTGCTCAAGTGAAAAGCCCAAGTCTAGACCTAAGCCTGAGACTAAGTCCTTCTACTGCAAAGGGACTGGTCACTGGAAGCAGAACTGCCCCAAGTATTTGGCGGATAAGAAGGATGGCAAAGTGGACAAAGGTATATTTGATATACATGTTATTGATGTGTAATTTACTAGTGTTTATAGCAACCCCTCAGTATTTGATACTAGTTCAGTTGTTGAGGTTAGTAACTCGAAACAGGAGTTGCAGAATGAACATAGACTAGTTAAGGGTGAAGTGACGATGTGTGTTGGAAGTGGTTCCAAGATTGATATGATCATCATCGCACACTCCCTATACTTTCGGGATTAGTGTTGAACCTAAATAAATATTTTTTGGTGTTTGCATTAAGCATGAATATGATTTGATCATGTTTATTGCAATAGGTTATTCATTTAAAGTCAGAGAATAATTGTTGTTCTGTTTACATGAATAAAACCTTCAATGGTCATACACCCAAGGTGAATGGTTTATTAATCTCGATCATAGTGATACACATATTCATAATATTGAAGCCACAAAATGCAAAGTTAATAATGATAGTGCAACTTATTAGTGGCACTGCCGTTTAGGTCATATTGGTGTAAAGCGCATGAAGAAAATCCATGCTGATGGGCTTTTGGAATCACTTGATTATGAATCAGTTGATGCTTGCGAACCATGCCTCATGGGCAAGATCACTAAGACTCGTTCTCCGGAACAATAGAGCGAGCAAAAGACTTGTTGGAAATAATACATACTGATGTATGCAGTCCGATGAGTGTTGAGGCTCGCGGCAGGTATCGTTATTTTTTGACCTTCACAGATGATTTGAGTAAGATATGGGTATATCTTCTTGATGAAACATAAATCTGAAACATTTTGAAAAGTTCAAATAATTTCAGAGTGAAGTGGAAAATCATCGTAACAAGAAAATAAAGTTTCTACGATCTGATCGTGGAGGAGAGTATTCGAGTTACGAGTTTGGACTTCATTTGAAACAATGTGGAATAGTTTCGCAACTCACGCCACCTGGAACACCATAGTGTAATGGTGTGTCCGAACATCGTAACCGTACTTTATTAGATATGGTGCAATCTACGATGTCTCTTTCCGATTTACCACTATCATTTTGGGGTTATGCATTAGAGACAGCTGCATTCACATTAAATAGGGCACCATCAAAATCTGTTGAGACGACACCATATGAGTTGTGGTTTGGCAAGAAACCAAAGTTGTCATTTCTTAAAGTTTGGGGTTGCGATGCTTATGTGAAAAAGTTTCGTCCTGATAAGCTCAAACCCAAATCGGAGAAATGTGTCTTCATAGGATACCCAAAGGAGACAGTTGGGTACACCTTCTATCACCGATCCGAAGGCAAGACATTTTTTGCTAAGAATGGATCCTTTCTAGAGAGGGAGTTTCTCTCAAAAGAAGTGAGTGGGAGGAAAGTAGAACTTGATGAGGTAATTGTACCTGCTCCTTTATAGGAAAGTAGTTCATCACAGAAATCTGTTCCTGTGACTCCTACACCAATTAGTGAGGAAGCTAATGATGATGATCGTGTAACTTCAGATCAAGTTACTACCGAACCTCATAGGTCAACCAGATTGAGATCCGCACCAGAGTGGTACGTAATCATGTTCTAGATGTCATGTTACTTGACCATGACGAACCTATGAACTATGAGGAAGCGATGATGAGCCCAGATTCCGCGAAATGGCTTGAGGACATGAAATCTGAGATGGGATCCATGTATGAGAACAAACTATGGACTTTGATTGACTTGCCCGATGATCGGTGAGTCATTTAGAATAAATGGATCTTCAAGAGGAACACAAACGCTGACAGTAGTGTAACTATCTACAAAGCTCGAATTGTCGCAAAAATGTTTTTGACAAGTTCAAAGTGTTGACTACGATGAGAGTTTCTCACACATATCGATGCTTAAAAGTCTGTCTGAATCATGTTAGCAGTTGTCGCATTTTATTAAATCTAGCAAATGGATGTCAAAACTGAATTCTTTAATGGATTTCTTAAAGAAGAATTATATATGATACAACAAGAAAGTTTTGTCAATCCTAAAGGTGCTAACAAAGTGTGCAAGCTCCAGCGATCCATCTATGGACTGGTGCAAGCATCTCGGAGTTGGAATATATACTTTGATAAAGTGATCAAAGTATATGGTTTTATACAGACTTGCGGTGAAGCATGTATTTACAAGAAAGTGAGTGGGAGCACTACAACATTTCTGATAAGTATATGTGAATGACATATTGTTGATCGGAAATAATGTAGAATTTCTGAAAAGCATAAAGGAGTGTTTGAAAAGAGTTTTTCAAAGAAAGTCCACGATAAAGCTACTTACATATTGAGCATCAAGATCTATAGAGATAGATCAAGACGCTTGATATATTTTCAATGAGTACATACCTTGACAAGATACTAAAGTAGTTCAAAATGGAGAAGTCAAAGAAGGAGTTCTTGCCTGTGTTGTAAGGTGTGAAGTTGAGTAAAGACTCAAAACCCGACCACAGCAGAAAATAGAAAGAGAATGAAAAGTCATTCCCTATGCCTCAGTCATAGGTTCTATAAAGTATGCTATGCTACTTACCAGTCCTATTGTATACCTTAGCGTGATTCTGGCAAGGGAGTACAATAGTGATCTAGGAGTAGATCACTGGACAGCGGTCAAAATTATCCTTAGAGGAGTAAGGAAATATTTCTCGGTTATGGAGGTGATAAAAGTGTTCGCCGTAAAGAGTTACGTTGATGCAAGCTTTTTACATCGATCTAGGTGACTCTAAGTCTCGATCTGGATACATATTGAAAGTGGGAGCAATTAGTTAGAGTAGCTCCATGCATAGCATTGTAGACATAGAAATTTGCAAAATACATACGAATCTGAATGTTGCAGACCCGTTGACTAAATTTCTCTCACAAGCAAAACATGATCACTCTTTGGGTGTTAATCACATAGCAATGTGAACTAGATTATTGACTCTAGTAAACCCTTTGGGTGTTAGTCACGTGGAGATGTGAACTAATCACATAAAGATGTGAACTATTGGTGTTAAAGCACATGACGATGTGAACTAGATTATTGACTCTAGTGCAAGTGGGAGACTGAAGGAAATACTAAATTAGTACCTACTGGCCTTTGTAATATAGCCCATTTAGCCTGTCAATGTGATGTGGAATGATTTCTGGCCCGATTGGACAATTTCGAGCCCCCCCCCCCGGCGCAACTTCTGCTTGTTTCCTACGCAAGGCAACCATCACATCGCGCGTAAGTGTGCCTAAACACCACCTAGGCGTCACCTTTTCCAATAGAGCATAATTAAGACACACCAAGAACCTGTGCATTACAAAGCTTAGTGCTAAATCACCACCCAAGTCAGAACGTAAATCTTGTGATAGCTTGATCCAACTTATTGTTGCCCTTTGTCATCGTTTCGTGTTGGTTCATTTACTTCAACATTTACCAAGACCATTACAATACTATAGACAAGAACATAACCTCCAAAGGTTAGACATATTCTTTTTATCAAAATATAACATAATTACGATAGAGACAAATATGCCAACACAAAGCGCTAACACCAGCCGGGATCCCTTCTAACCAATTTTTTGAACATATTAGAAACATAAGTAGGGTAATTCAATTTAAAAGGCAATCTAACGAGTAACCAATTAATTTGAGTGAAACTACAATCGCGAAAATATGTTGAATGGTCTCTCCTATCTGCAAAATGAACAAAACTTATTCTCTATCTAGTTTTCCTGGCTAAGTTGTGTTTATTAACAACAATTCTTCGAAAGAGGTACCATGGGAAAATCTTAACCTTGGATAGGTGTATGGAGTTTTCAAATATGCCAAGGGTGATTAGTGCCTTGTACATCGCGCAAGTCGTGAAAGTCCTAAATCAATGACTATCCCATTTAAAGACATGGTTATCATCATTTAGTTGAATTAATGCTAGAGCATCGTGAAGGAAATATGCCCTAGAGGCAATAATAAAGTTATTATTTATTTCCTTATTTCATGATAAATGTTTATTATTCATGCTAGAATTGTATTAACCGGAAACATAATACATGTGTGAATACATAGACAAACATAGTGTCACTAGTATGCCTCTACTTGACTAGCTCGTTGATCAAAGATGGTTATGTTTCCTAACCATAGACATGAGTTGTGATTTGATAAACGGGATCACATCATTAGAAGAATGATGTGATTGACTTGACCCATTCCGTTAGCTTAGCACTTGATCATTTTAGTTTACTGTTATTGATTTCTTCATGACTTATACATGTTCCTATGACTATGAGATTATACAGCTCCCGATTGCCGGAGGAACACTTTGTGTGCTACCAAACGTCACAACGTAACTGGGTGATTATAAAGGTGTTCTACAAGTGTCTCCGATGGTGTTCATGGAGTTGGCATAGATCAAGAATAGGATTTGTCACTCCGATTATCGGAGAGGTATCTCTGGGCCCTCTCGGTAATGCACATCACTATAAGCCTTGCAAGCAATGTGACTAATGAGTTAGTTGCGGGATGATGTATTACGGAACGAGTAAAGAGACTTGCCGGTAACGAGATTGAACTAGGTATTGAGATACCGACGATCGAATCTCGGGCAAGTAACTGAAGGAAATATGCCCTAGAGGCAATAATAAAGTTATTATTTATTTCCTTATTTCATGATAAATGTTTATTATTCATGCTAGAATTGTATTAACCGGAAACATAATACATGTGTGAATACATAGACAAACATAGTGTCAGTAGTATGCCTCTACTTGACTAGCTCGTTGATCAAAGATGGTTAAGTTTCCTAACCATACACATGAGTTGTCATTTGATTAATGGGATTACATCATTAGGAGAATGATGTGATTGACTTGACTCATTCCGTTAGCTTAGCACTTGATCGTTTAGTATGTTGCTATTGCTTTCTTCATGACTTATACATGTTCCTATGACTATGAGATTATGCAACTCCCGTTTACCGGAGGAACACTTTGTGTGCTACCAAACATCACAACATAACTGGGTGATTATAAAGATGCTCTACAGGTGTCTCCGAAGGTACTTGTTGAGTTGGCGTATTTCGAGATTAGGATTTGTCACTCCGATCGTCGGAGAGGTACCTCTGGGCCCACTCGGTAATACATATCACTATAAGCCTTGCAAGCAATGTGACTAATGAGTTAGTTGCGGGATGATGTATTACGGAACGAGTAAAGAGACTTGCCGGTAACGAGATTGAACTAGGTATTGAGATATCGACGATCGAATCTCGGGCAAGTAACATATCGATGACAAAGGGAACAACGTATGTTGTTATGCGGTTTGACCGATAAAGATCTTCGTAGAATATGTAGGAGCCAATATGAGCATCCAGGTTCCACTATTGGTTATTGACCGGAGACGTGTCTCAGTCATGTCTACATAGTTCTCGAACCCGTAGGGTCCGCACGCTTAATGTTCAGTGACGATTTGTATTATGAGTTTATGTGTTTTGATGTACCGAAGGTAGTTCGGAGTCCCGGATGAGATCGGGGACATGACGAGGAGTCTCGAAATGGTCGAGACGTAAAGATCGATATATTGGACGACTATATTTGGACATTGGAATGGTTCCGAGTGATTCAGGTATTTTTTGGAGTATTGGAGAGTTACGGGAATTCGCCGGGGAGTATATGGGCCTTATTGGGCTTTAGGAGAAAGAGAGAGGAGAGGCTGCGCGTCCCCTAATGCTTAGTCCGAATTGGACTAGGGGGAGGGGCGGCGCCCCCTCCTTCCTTCTCTTCTCTTTTCCCTTTCCTTCTCTCCTACGCCTACTACTTGGAAGGGCTCCTAGTTCTACTAGGAAAGGGGGAATCCTACTCCCGGTGGGAGTAGGACTCCCCTAGGGCGCGCCATAGAGAGGGCCGGCCATCCCCCTCCTCCACTCCTTTATATACGGGGAGGGGGGCACCCCTTGGAGACACAACAATTGATCATTGATCTTTTAGCCGTGTGCGGTGCCCCCCTCCACTATAATCCACCTCAGTCATATCGTAGCGGTGCTTAGGCGAAGCCCTGGGTCGGTAGCATCATCATCACTGTCATCACGCCATCGTGCTGACAGAACTCTCCCTCGAAGCTCTGCTGGATCAGAGTTCGTGGGACGTCATCGAGCTGAACATGTGCTGAACTCGGAGGTGCCGTGCGTTCGGTAGTTGGATCGGTCGGATCATGAAGACGTACGACTACATCAACCGCGTTGTGCTTACGCTTCCGCTTTCGGTCTACGAGGGTACATGGACACACTCTCCCCTCTCTGCATCACTATGATCCTGAGTGTGCGTAGGATTTTTTTTTGAAATTACTACGTTCCCCAATAGTGGTATCAGAGCCTGGTTTTATGCGTAGATGTTATATGCATGAGTAGAACACAAGTGAGTTGTGGGCGATACAAGTCATACTGCTTACCAACATGTCACACTTTGGTTCGGCGGTATTGTTGGATGAAGCGGCCCGGACCAACATTATGCGTACGTTTACGTGAGACTGGTTCTACCGACGTGCTTTGCACACAGGTGGCTGGCAGGTGTCAGTTTCTCCAACTTTAGTTGAACTGAGTATGGCTACGCCCGGTCCTTGATAAGGTTAAAACAACACTAACTTGACGAACTATCGTTGTGGTTTTGATGCGTAGGTAAGAACGATTCTTGCTTAGCCCGTAGCAGCCACGTAAAACTTGCAACAACAAAATAGAGGACGTCTAACTTGTTTTTGCAGGGCATGTTGTGATGTGATATGGTCAAGATGTGATGAGATATATATTGTTGTATGAGACGATCATGTTTTGTTGAAGTTATCGGCAACTGGCAAAAGCCTTATGGTTGTCTCTTTATTGCATAAGATGCAAGTGCCATGTAATTGCTTTACTTTTTCGCTATGCGATAGCAATAGTTGCAAAAGCAATAGCTGGTGAGATGACCATGTGAGGACACGTTGATAAAAGATCAAGATGATGGAGAACATGGTGTCATGCCGGTAACAATGGAGATCATGATGTTACTTTGGAGAGATCAAAGGCACAAGATGATGATGGCCATATCATGTCACATATTTTTGATTGCATGTGATGTTTATCTTTTATACATCTTATTTTGCTTAGTTCGACAATAGCTTTATAAGATGATCTCTCACTAAATTTCAAGATAAAAGTGTTCTCCCTGAGTATGCACCGTTGCCAAAGTTCATCGTGCCGAGACACCACGTGATGATCGGGTGTGATAAGCTCTACGTTCATCTACAACGGGTGCAAGCCGGTTTTGCACACGCAGAATACTCGGGTTAAACTTGACGAGCCTAGCATATGCAGATATGGCCTCGGAACACTGGAGACCGAAAGGTCGAGCGTGAATCATATAGTAGATATGATCAACATAATGATGTTCACCATTGAAAACTACTCCATCTCACGTGATGATCGGACATGGTTTAGTTGATTTGGATCACGTGATCATTTAGATGACTAGAGGGATTTCTATCTAAGTGGGAGTTCTTAAGTAATATGATTAATTGAACTTAAATTTATCATGAACTTAGTCCTGATAGTATTAGCATATCTATGTTGTAGATCAATAGCTCGCGTTTAGCTCCCATGTTTTATTTTTGATATGTTCCTAGAGAAAAATAAGTTGAAAGATGTTAGTACAAAGATGCGGACTAGCTCCGTGATCTGAGGATTATCATCATTGCTACACAGAAGTATTTTGTCCTTGATGCACCGCTAGGTGATAGAACTATTGCAGGAGCAAATGCCGACGTTTTGAACGTTTTGACAAAAGCTCGGTATGATAACTACTTGATAGTTTAGTGCACCATGCTTTACGGCTTATAACCTGGACTTCAAAAATGTTTTGAACGCCACAGAGCATATAAGATGTTCCAAGAGTTGAAATTGGTATTTCATACTCATGCCCGTGTTGAGAGGGATGAGACCTCTGACATTACTTTGCCTACAAGATGGAGGAGAATAGCTCAACCAGTAAGCATGTGCTCAGATTGTCTGAGTACTACAATCACTTGAATCAAGTGGGAGTTAATCTTCCAGATAAGATAGTGATTGACACAGTTCTCTAGTCACTATCACCAAGTTGCTAGAACTTCATGATGAACTATAATATACAAGGGATAACGGAAACGATTCCCAAGCTCTTCGTGATGCTGAAATCGACGAAGGTAGAAATCAAGAAAAGCATCAAGTGTTGATGGTTAACAAGACCACTAGTTTCAAGAAAAGGGCAAAGGGAAGAAGGGGAACTTCAAGAAGAACGGCAAGCAAGTTGCTGCTCAAGTGAAGAAGCCCAAGTCTAGACCTAAGCCTGAGACTAAGTGCTTTTACTGCAAAGGGACTAGTCACTGGAAGCGGAACTGCCCCAAGTATTTGGCGGATAAGAAGGATGGTAAAGTGAACAAAGGTATATTGGATATACATGTTATTGATGTGTACTTTACTAGTGTTTATAGCAACCCCTCAGTATTTGATACTAGTTCAGTTGCTAAGAGTAGTAACTTGAAACGGGAGTTGCAGAATGAACAGAGACTAGTTAAGGGTGAAGTTACGATTTGTGTTGAAAGTAGTTCCAAGAATGATATGATCATCATCGCACACGCCCTATACTTTCGGGATTAGTGTTGAACCTAAATAAGTGTTATTTGGTGTTTGCGTTGAGCATGAATATGATTTGATCATGTTTATTGCAATACAGTTATTCATTTAAGTTAGAGAATAATTGTTATTATGTTTACATGAATAAAACCTTCTATGGTTATACAACCAATGAAAATGGTTTGTTGAATCTCGATCATAGTGATACACATATTCATAATATTGAAGCCAAAAGATGCAAATTTAATAATGATAGTGCAACTTATTTGTGGCACTGCCATTTAGGTCATATTGGTGTAAAGCGCATGAAGAAAATCCATGTTGATGGGCCTTTGGAATCACTTGATTATGAATTAGTTGATGCTTGCAAACCATGCCTCATGGGCAAAGATGACTAAGACTCCGTTCTCCAGAACAATGGAGCGAGCAACTGACTTATTGGATATAATACATACTGATGTATGAGGTCCGATGAGTGTTGAGGCTCGCGGCGGGTATCATTATTTTCTGACCTTCACATATGATTTGAGCGGATATGGGTATATCTA
The DNA here is from genome assembly GCF_002162155.2 of Triticum dicoccoides. Taxonomy (NCBI): domain Eukaryota; kingdom Viridiplantae; phylum Streptophyta; class Magnoliopsida; order Poales; family Poaceae; genus Triticum; species Triticum dicoccoides. The sequence goes on from NC_041382.1 coordinate 750,110,378, forward strand.
CTTGAAGAAACATAAGTCTGAAATAAAGTTTCTACGATCTAATCGCAGAGGCGAATATTTGAGTTACGAGTTTGGTCTTCAATTAAAACAATGTGGAACAGTTTCACAAACTCATGCCACCTAGAACACCACAGCGTAATGGTGTGTCCATACGTCATAACCGTACTTTATTTGATATATAGTGTAATCTAAGATGTCTCTTACCGATTTACCACTATCGTTTTGGGGTTATGCATTAGAGACAGCTGCATTCACATTAAAAAGGGCACCATCTAATTCCGTTGAGATGACACCGTATGAACTGTGGTTTAGCAAGAAACCTAAGTTGTCATTTCTTAAAGTTTGGGGTTGCAATGCTTATGTGAAAAAGTTTCATCTTGATAAGCTCAAACCCAAGTCGGAGAAGTGCGTCTTCATAGGATACCCAAAAGTAACTGTTGGGTACACCTTCTATCACAGATCTGAAGGCAAGATATTTGTTTCTAAGAATGGATCCTTTCTAGAGAGGAGTTTCTCTCGAAAGAAGTGAGTGGGAGGAAAGTAGAACTTGATGAGGTAATTGTACCTGCTCCCTTATTGGAAAGTAGTTCATTACAGAAGTCTGTTTCTGTGACCCCTACACCAATTAGTGAGGAAGCTAATGATGATGATCATGTAACTTCAGATCAAGTTACTACCGAACCTCGTAGGTGAACCAGAGTGAGATCCGCACCAGAGTGGTACGGTAATCATGTTCTGGAGGTCATGTTAATTGACCATGATGAACCTACGAACTATGAGGAAGCGATGATGAGCCCAGATTCCGCAAAATGGCTTGAGGCCATGAAATCTGAGATGGGATCCATGTATGAGAACAAAGTGTGGACTTTGGTTGACTTGCCCGATGATCGGCAAGCCATAGAAAATAAATGGATCTTCAAGAGGAAGACGAACGATGATAGTAGTGTTACTATCTACAAAGCTAGACTTGTCGAAAAAGGTTTTGACAAATTTCAAGGTGTTGACCACGATGAGATTTTCTCACTCGCAGCGATGCTTAAGTCTGTCCGAATCATGTTAGCAAATTGCCACATTTTATGAAATCTGGCAAATGGATGTCAAAACAACATTCCTTAATGGATTTCTTAAAGAAGAGTCGTATATGATGCAACCAGAAGGTTTTGTCGATCCTAAAGGTGCTAACAAAATGTGCAAGCTCCAGCGATCCATCTATGGGCTGGTGCAAGCATCTCAGAGTTGGAATATACGCTTTGATGAGTTGATCAAAGCATATAGTTTTATACAGACTTGTGGTGAAGCCTGTATTACAAGAAAGTGAGTGGTAACACTACAACATTTCTGATAAATATATGTGAATGACATATTGTTGATCGAAAATAATGTAGAATTTTATGGAAAGCATAAAGGGGTATTTGAGAGGAGTTTTTTCAAATAAAGACCTCGGTGAAGCTACTTACATATTGAGCATCAAGATCTATAGAGATAGATCAAGACGCTTGATAAGTTTTTCAATGAGTACATACCTTGACAAGATTTTGAAGTAGTTCAAAATGGAACAGTCAAAGAAAGAGTTCTTACCTGTGTTACAAGGTGTGAAATTGAGTAAGACTCAAAGCCCGACCACGGCAGAAGATAGAAAGAGAATAAAAGTCATTCCCTATGCCTCATCCATAGTTTATATAAAGTATGCCATGTTGTGTACCAGATCTATTGTATACCCTACACTGAGTTTAGCAAGGGAGTACAATAGTGATCTAGGAGTAGATCACTGGACAGCGGTCAAAATTATCCTTAGTGGAATAAGGATATGTTTCTTGATTATGAGGTGACAAAAGGTTCGTCGTAAAGGGTTATGTCGATGCAAATTTTGACACTGGTCCAGATGACTCTAAGTCTCAATCTAGATACATTTTTAAAGTGGGAGCAATTAGCTAGAGTATCTCCATGCAGAGCATTGTTGACATACAAATTTGCAAAATGCATACGGATCTGAATGTGGCGGACCCGTAGACTAAACTTCTCTCACAAGAAAAACATGATCACACCTTAGTACTCTTTGGGTGTTAATCACATAGCGATGTGAACTAGATTATTGACTCTAGTAAACCCTTTGGGTGTTGGTCACATGACGATGTGAAACTATGGGTGTTAATCACATGATGATGTGAACTATTGGTGTTAAATCACATGGCGATGTGAACTAGATTATTGACTCTAGTGCAAGTGGGAGACTGAAGGAAATATGCCCTAAAGGCAATAATAAAGTTATTATTTATTTCCTTATTTCATGATAAATGTTTATTATTCATGCTAGAATTGTATTAACCAGAAACATAATACATGTGTGAATACATAGACAAACATAGTGTCACTAGTATGCCTCTACTTGACTAGCTCGTTAATCAAAGATGGTTAAGTTTCCTAACCATAGACATGAGTTGTCATTTGATTAACGGGATTACATCATTAGGAGAATGATGTGATTGACTTGGCCCATTCCATTAACTTAGCACTTGATCGTTTAGTATGTTGCTATTGCTTTCTTCATGACTTATACATGTTCCTATGACTATGAGATCATGCAACTCCCATTTACCGGAGGAACACTTTGTGTGCTACCAAAAATCACAACATAACTGGGTGATTATAAAGGTGCTCTACAGGTGTCTCTGAAGGTACTTGTTGAGTTGGCGTATTTCGAGATTAGGATTTGTCACTCCGATCATCGGAGAAGTATCTCTGGGCCCACTCAGTAATACACATCACTATAAGCCTTGCAAGCATTGTAACTAATGAGTTAGTTGCAGGATGATGTATTACTAAACGAGTAAAGAGACTTGCCAGTAACGAGATTGAACTAGGTATTGAGATACCGATGATCGAATCTTGGGCAAATAACATACCGATGACAAAGGGAACAACGTATGTTGTTATGCGGTTTGACCGATAAAGATCTTCATAGAATATGTAGGAGCCAATATGAACATCCAGGTTCCGCTATTGGTTATTGACCGGAGACATGTCTTGGTCATGTCTACATAGTTCTCGAACCCGTAGGGTCCGCACGCTTAACGTTCGGTGACGATCGGTATTATGAGTTTGTGTGATTTGATGTACCGAAGGTAGTTTGGAGTCACGAATGAGATTGGGAACATGACGAGGAGTCTCGAAATGGTCGATACGTAAAGATCGATATATTGGACGACTATATTCAGACATCGGAAAGGTTCCGAGTGATTCGGGTATTTTTTGGAGTATCTGGGAGTTACAGGAATACGGGGAAGAAGTATTGGGCCTCATGGGCCAAGTGGTGGAAGAGAGGAGGCAGGGCACCCCCCCCCTAGCCCAAACCAAATTGGACTAGGGGGCCGGGCCCCCTTTCCTCCTTTCCTCCCTCTCCTTCCTTCTCCCTCTCCTCCTTCCATGCTCCTTTATATACGGGGGCAGGGGGCACCCTAGAACACACAAGTTGATTGTTCCAAGCCATGTGCGGCGCCCTCCTCCACCATAATGCACCTCAATCATATCGTAGCGGTGCTTAGGTGAAGCCCTGCGTCGGTAGCAACATCATCACCGTCATCACGCTGTCGTGCTGACGGAACTCTCCCGTGAAGCTCTACTGGATTGGAGTTCGTGGGACGTCATCGAGCTGAACGTCTGCTGAACTCGAAGGTGCCGTGCGTTCGGTACTTGGATCGGTCGGATCGTGAAGACGTTCGACTACATCAACCGCGTTCTCATAACGCTTCCGCTTACGGTCTACGAGGGTACGTAGACGATACTCTCCCCTCTCGTTGTTGTGCATCACCATGATCTTGTGTGTGCGTAGGATAAATTTTTGAAATTACTACGTTCCCCAACACATAGCTTGGTTAGTTTGATCTTGGAAAGTTTCAACTGATAATTTGTCACTATTATGATCAATTTGGTATTGTCACGACTAATAAGATCAACTTGGTATACATATAAATATGGCAAAAGCAGCATGACATGAAGAAAACTTGGGAGGAAGCAAGGAGAAGAACACTAATACGAAAGTTGTTGGCAGAGCACTACCAAAATCAAGTAAAGGAGAGGCTGGCTAGATGGCTCACCATGCTCTGCATATGTTTCATATATTTCACTTTACCAAGCTAAGACCTCCTTTGGTTCATATGATAGGAATACCATAGGAATAGGAAATTTGTAGGAAATGAGATGTCATGTATCTCAATTTCTATGAGGTATCCTTTGGTTTATATGAATATTGTAGGAATTCTAAAGGATAGAAATTTTGTAGGAAAAATACATTTGGAGCCATTTGGTTTGTAGGGATGGATACATATTCCTATGTAGGATAGGAATAAACCCCGCATGTTTGAAAGGAAAAAAAACATTAGCCTAGACTCATTGAAAAATTCATATCCTATGCATCAAATTAAATATATTTCCCTATAGTAATTGAGATACACGTCATCTCACTTATGATTTTCCTATTTCTATGATATTCCTATCATATGAAACAAAGGAGGTCTGAATTGCGATGATACAGTAATGCTTTTACCTTCATAGTGCCCAGCCAATCAAGAGAATTGTTGGCCTTCCAGGACACCATCGATAAATGTTTTCCATATAAATATTTGTTTGAATTAATTCTTGCCACACACCCTTCTCGTTTTTTTGCAGGTGAACACACCCTTCTCGTTGAGTAGTGTAAATACCATTCTATCTAAAATACATTGATCTTTTACGTTTACGTAACCTTGTCAAAGGGTTGGGTGCTTCGTGATTTCATTAAGAAGTAGAGAGTTGCCCCGATTTATAAGGAAAAAATAGGCCAAAAACCACACAACTGCATGACTGATTAGAGGAATCCATGCCAAAACCCAAACAACGAATACAGACAACCCCTAACCAAAACTAGGCACCATCACCAAGCACAAACCAATGACCGAGAGCCAAAAAGACCCAAGGTAGAAGTGAAGATGCTTTTCGGCGACCTCTTCAAGAAGAAAATTGCACCCATAGGTTTCAACGTCATGGACACCTATGGGGGCAAAGCTTTCGCCTAGAGCATCACACGCCACCACCCCACTAAACCCTACAGAAAGGGATCCAACCCCGTCGATAGCCATCGGTAAATAGAACTAGTCAACAAAGATCTGGTGTCGGGGTGAACACTTCGACGATCCTCCAAGGAGAGAAAGAACAGCCATGGACGCCTTCGCCTTCTCCACTGATACTGACCCCCTCAGGACAAAGTTTTCATGTAGAGGCCAAAGGCCCTCCACCTTGATGAGACTCTTGAGAGGAGGCTCAGTCACTAACAACACCAAACTAGTCAAAGATAGACAAGTTTGGGGTGGTTATGGCAGACCACGCGAACTAGAACAAAGAGCCAGCTGCCACCCGACACCTCACCACAACACCACACATGCTACAACAGCAGGAGCCTAGTCTTGCCAAAGACCACCGCGCAACCATAACCAAAAGTCTAGAACATGTCGGACTGACACCGACCATAATGTGGGGACACGCTGACCGCCGGAGCACCCACCGCCAAGCCCAACCTCCACGACCCCAAAACTCGCGTCGGGGCAAGCCATGCTAGGCAACGACGGATCTATAAGGCACTCAAATCCATGACAACGAATCAACCTCCAGTCTCCACCATGGCTACGAAACAGCCATAGAAGAGTACACCCACCGCCGCCACAACTAGGCAACGCCGTCACGGCCGCTGCACATGAACTCGGACGGACGTCAGGCGCCGTTTCCAGCTCCACCTTAGACAACCGTGTGCAGGCTCCATGTCGAGACCAGCCACCCAGCCAAAACCACCAGCAACACTGCACCATGCCCACTCGAACCAGAACTCGTCGGATCTGTCCCATCCTCGGGTCGCCGCTCCCCAGCTGCCACTAATCGATGCGCCAACCAACGCAGTCATGCTCGCCCAACCTGACCCCTCCATAGAGAAAGGGGAGCTCGTCACCTCCATCATCATGAGCCTCAGGCTTGCCTACTGACTCACTCAGGTGGCAACGAGGAGCAAAACGATTGGAAGGGGGAAGCGGCGGTTAGGGTTGTCCGCCTTCTGCATCGCCCGAGAGGAGCGACGTGAGAGCAGGGGAGTTATGCTACTACCTAAAATACATTTATCTCAGTAGTGAAATATTGAACATGAAGCCCCCTTGTTCTCTTGGGTCGCAAATAATATCCATTCAAATAAACCGTACTTTCTGTTTTATGTTTTCACTTTGCCCAAAGTATCCACTCCCTCCTTCGTAAATATAAGTCTTTGTAGAGATTCCACTATGAACTACATACGGAGAAAAATGAGTGAATCTACACTCTAAATGCATCTATATACATCTGTATGTGGTTCACAGTAGAATCTATACAAAGACTTATATTTAGGTACGGAGGGAGTAAATATAAAGAAATCGCATTCCATTTGGCCACCAACCGGTACCTCAAAAAAGGATGACAAAAATTAAAGCACGTTAAGCTACTATGTGAGTTAAGCTGAACCACTTGACCTAGTAGGATCTTAGTTCAATTATCTATAATATGCCAATTAAGTTGTGAAGTACCACTTGGCCTGGCAGCATAGCTTGGTCGGTTTGATCTCGGACAGTGGTAACTGACAATTACCACTACTATGATCAATTTGGTATGGTCACAAGATCAACTCGGTATTGAACATACAAAGGATGAAGGGGGTGCTAGGCAAGCTCGCTCCATCCACGTGTTGCCATGAATAGTGCGCACAGTGAGTGAGCGAGCGGCCCGCATCCCCCACCCCCACCACGAGCCGTCAGCCTGCATCTCCGCTCCCCTCTAGACGCTCGCACACCTTAGCCGCCTCTTCTCCGCTCCCCTGCTCCAGCCGCCTCTCCTCCGCTCCCCTCCCCTCCTCTCTCACGAACCCTAGCGCCGTCACACCTCACGCAGCGGCCGCATCTCTCCCTGCTCTCCAACTACCTCGGTCGCCTCCCTCCAACTCCTCTCCTCCGCCCGAGACCTCCAGCCACCCAACCCCAACTCCAGCAGTCTCCTCTCCCTCTAGCGCTGCCGCTCTACCCTCTCTCGTGACCCTCACCTTGCTTCCTCTTCAAAGGAAGGGAAGGGAAGGGAAGGGGGAAGGAAAGGGGAGGGGAGGCCCCAGATCGAGCGGGGCTAAGCAGCGGCACCGGCACGGGTGCACCGTCGTCCACCTGGTCCTTGAGTCGGCCGTTCCCCTACTGACCATCGCCTCCCCCCTCTCTGTATCTCCCACACGGTGGTGCGGTGTAGCCGGCGGCGATGGCTTTCTGGCAGGCACGTGACTTCCTGTTTTGTGGCATGTGCGGCACCCTCCTCGACTTCAACTCCCACCGCGATGCCTCCTACCCTCTCTGCGGCTTCAACCGCAAGGCCAAAGGTCTCTCCCCCTCCCTTCCTTCCTTCCTCTAGGCCTAAGTTCACTCCTCTCTACGGAGCCCAAGCATCCTTGTGTGTTGTGTCTGGCAATCCTGTGGCTAATGCAAGACATGCCCCTTGTTTTCTGCAGAGATCGAAGGAAAAGAAACTCGGTACGCTGTCACCGCAAAGGTTCCTCTCTCTCTCAAAATCAATGAATGGTTCCAGGCGAATAACTAGGTCTGCAAGAATGATTTTATACGTTCAAAGCTCGTTCAGTTTGGTGGTTGTTTGAATGTTTCTGGATTAAGCTTTCTTAGACTCCTCGAATTCAACTGAGCCCGCGGTTATGAATTCACAGTATACTTGATATAGGGCAATATCGATATCTTCTGAACCTTTATATCAGTATTTCAAAAGAGCATCAACTGAGTGAGAATTCATTTCTTTAGAGCATTTGTTATAATCCACCATTTTGTATTTGCCAATTGCCTTAATTTTTCTCTATCCACTAGGCCCTCGGCATTCTTAGAAGGTCGTCCCATAATTTCTGTGATTCGTCCCTCTGTAGGTGGCTTAAAATGGAGGCTTGCATGCCCAAGGCAGGTGGTTAAGGCCCTCTTTAGTTGGTGTGGTGATACGTCCATTTTGCATCATGCTTTTATATCGATATTTATTGCATTATGGACTGTTATTTCACTTTATGTCACAATACTTATGGCTATTCTCTCTTATTTTACAAGGTTTACATAAGGAGGGAGAATGCCGGCAGCTGGAATTCTGGGCTGGAAAAGGAGAAAATATTAGAGACCTATTCTGCGCAACTCCAAAAGTCCTGAAACTCCACGGAACATCTTAAAATAAATAAAGAAAAATCCTCGCCAAAGATGAAGGCCAGGGGGCCCACACCCTGCTCACGAGGGTGGGGGGCGCCCCCCCCTAGGGCGCGCCCCCCTACCTCGTTGGCCCCCTGGTGGCTCTTCGACGTCCATCTTCTCCTATATGAAGTCTTTCGATGAGAAAAAAATCAGAGGGAACTTTTCGGGACGAGACTCCGCCGCCACGAGGTGGAACCTTGGCGAAACCAATCTAGAGCTCCGGCAGAGCTGTTCTGCCGGGGATACTTCCCTCCGGGAGGGGGAAATCATCATCATCGTCATCACCAATGCTCCTCTCATCGGGAGAGGGCAATCTCCATCAACATCTTCACCAGCACCATCTCATCTCCAAACCCTAGTTCATCTCTTGTATCCAATTATTGTCTCAAAGTCCGGGATTGGTGCTAGTAGGTTGCTAGTAGTGTTGATTACTCCTTGTAGTTGACGCTAGTTGGTTTATTTGGTGGAAGATCATATGTTCAGATCCTATATGCATATTATTACCCCTCTGATTATGAACATGAATATGCTTTGTGAGTAATTACGTTTGTTCCTGAGGACAAGGGAGAAGTCTTGCTATTAGTAGTCATGTGAATTTGGTATTCGTTTGATATTTTGATAAGATGTATGTTGTCTAGCCTCTAGTGGTGTTATGTGAACATCGACTACATAACACTTCACCATTATTTGGGCCTAGAGGAAGGCATTGGGAAGTAATAAATAGATGATGGGTTGCTAGAGTGACAGAAGCTTAAACCCTAGTTTATGTGTTGCTTCGTAAGGGGCTGATTTGGATCCATATGTTTCATGCTATGGTTAGGTTTACCTCAATACTTTTGTTGTAGTTGCGGATGCTTGTAATAGAGGTTAATCATAAGTGGGATGCTTGTTCAAGTAAGAATAGTACCCAAGCACCGGTCCACCCACATACCAAATTATCAAAGTACCGAACGCGAATCATATGAACGTGATGAAAACTAGCTTGACGATATTCCCATGTGTCCTCGGGAGTGCTTTACATCATATAAGAGTTTGTCCAGGCTTGTCCTTTGCTACAAAAAGGATTGGGCCACCTTTCTGCACCCTATTTACTTTTGTTACTTGTTGCTCGTTACAAATTATCCTATCACAAAACTATCTGTTACCACTTATTTCAGTACTTGCAGAGAATACCTTGTTGAAAACCGCTTATCATTTCCTTCTGCTCCTCGTTGGATTCGACACTCTTACTTATCGAAAGGACTACGATAGATCCCCTATACTTGTGGGTCATCAAGACTCTTTTCTGGCGCCGTTGCCGGGGAGTGTAGCGCCTTTGGTAGGTGGAATTTGGTAAGGAAAAATTTATATAGTGTGCTGAAATTTACTGTCACTTGGTACTATGGAAAGTAATTCTATGAGGGGCTTGTTCGGGGTATCTTTACCCCGTCCAGTAGAGCAAAGAGTTGCTCCTCAACCTACCGAACCTATTGAAAATGAAACTCCTTTTGAATTTCCTTCGGGTATGATGGAAAAACTGCTAACTAACCCTTTTACAGGAGATGGAACAAAGCATCCTGATGAGCACTTAATATATGTGGATGAAGTTTGTGGATTATTTAAGCTTGCAGGTATACCCGATGATGTTGCTAAGAAGAAGGTCTTCCCTTTATCTTTGAAGGGAGACGCATTGATATTGTATAGGCTATGTGATGATATGAGATCACGGAACTATAAAAGATTGAAATTGGAATTTCTTCAAAAGTATTACCCTATGCATCTTGTTTATCGTGATCGCAATTATATATATAATTTCTGGCCTCGCGAAGGAGAAAGCATCGCTCAAGCTTTGGGGGAGGCTTAAATCAATGTTATATTCATGCCCCAATCATGAGCTCTCGAGAGAAATAATTATGCAAAGTTTTTATGCTCGGCTTTCTCATAATAATCAAACCATGCTCGATACTTCTTGTGTTGGCTCTTTTATGATGAAGACTATTGAATTCAGATGGAATTTATTGGATAGAATTAAACGCAACTCTGAATATTGGGACCTCGACGAAGGTAAGGAGTCAGGTATGACACCTAAGTTTGATTGTGTTAAATCTTTTATGGATACCGATATTTTCCGTAAGTTTAGCACTAAATATGGACTTGACTCTGAGATAGTAGCTTCTTTCTGTGAATCTTTTGCTACTTATGTTGATCTCCCTAAGGAGAAGTGGTTTAAATATCATCCTCCCATAGAAGTAAAAGTAGCTGCACCTATTAAAGTTGAAGAAAAGACAGTCACTTATAATGATCATATTGTTCCTACTTCTTATATTGAGAAACCACCTTTCCCTGTTAGAATAAAGGATCATGCCAAAGCTTCAACTGTTGTTCGTAAAAGCAATATTAGAACTTATACAACTCCTGAGCAAGTTAAAGTAGAACCTAATATTGTTATTGTTAAAGATATCTTGTCTGATAATATTGATGGGCATGTTATTCAGTTCGAAGGTGAAACTGCTAGAATTGCTAAACCTCGTGCTAAAGATAAACATAGAATTGTGGTAGGCGTGCCTGCTATTTCTGTTAAAATAGGAGATCATTGTTATCATTGCTTATGTGATATGGGTGCGAGTGCTAGTGTTATACCGCATACTTTATACGAAGAAATTAAGAATGAAATTGCACCTGCTGAGTTAGAAGGTATTGATGTCACAATTAAACTTGCCAATAGAGATACTATTTCAGCAATTGGAATTGTTAGAGATGTTGAAGTCTTGTGTGGGAAAACTAAATATCCTGCTGATTTTCTTGTTCTTACTTCTCCGCAAGATAGCTTTTGTCCCATTATATTTGGTAGACCCTTCTTGAACACTGTTAATGCTAGGATAGATTGCTAAAAGAATGTTGTTACTATTGGCTTGGATGATATGGTTCATGAGTTTAATTTCTCTAAATTTAGTAAACAACATCGTGAGGAAGAATTACCTAGTAAGGATGAAATTATTGGTCTTGCTTCTATTGCCGTACCTCCTAGTGATCCTTTAGAACACTATTTGCTAGACCATGAAAATGATATGTTCATGAATGAAAGAAGGGAAATAGATGAAGTATTCTTTAAACAAGAACCTATTCTGCAACACAATTTGCCTGTTGAAATTTTAGGGGATCCTCCTCCACCCAAGGGTGATCCCGTGTTTGAGCTTAAACCTTTGCCTGATAATCTTATATATGCTTATCTTGATGAAAAGAAGATATATCCTGTTATTATTAGTGCTAACCTTTCAGAGCATGAAGAAGAAAGATTATTGAAAACTCTGAGGAAGCATCGTGCTGCTATTGGATATACTCTTGATGATCTTAAGGGCATTAGTCCCACTCTATGTCAACATAAAATAAATTTGGAAGCATATGCCAAACCAGTTCGTGATCCTCAACGATGTCTGAATCCTAAAATGAAAGAAGTGGCAAGAAAAGAAATACTCAAGCTTCTGGAGGCAGGTATAATTTATCCCGTTGCTGATAGTCAGTGGGTAAGTCATGTCCATTGTGTCCCTAAGAAGGGAGGTATTACTGTTGTTCCTAATGATAAAGATGAATTGATTCCACAAAGAATTATCACAGGTTATAGGATGGTAATTGATTTCCGCAAATTAAATAAAGCTACTAAGAAAGATCATTACCCCTTACCTTTTATTGATCAAATGCTAGAAAGATTATGCAAACATACACACTATTGCTTTCTAGATGGTTATTCTGGTTTCTCTCAAATACCTGTGTCGGCTAGAGATCAATCAAAGACTACTTGTACATGCCCTTTTGGTACTTTTTCTTATAGACGTATGCCATTTGGTTTATGTAATGCGCCTGCTACCTTTCAAAGATGCATGATGGCTATATTCTCTGACTTTTGTGAAAAGATTTGTGAGGTTTTCATGGATGATTTTTCCGTCTATGGTTCCTCTTTTGATGATTGCTTGAGCAATCTTGATCGAGTTTTGCAGAGATGTGAAGAAACTAATCTTGTCTTGAATTGGGAAAAGTGACACTTTATGGTTAATGAAGGTATTGTCTTGGGGCATAAAGTTTCTGAAAGAGGTATTGAAGTTGGTAAAGCCAAGGTCGATGCTATTGAAAAGATGCCATGTCCCAAGGACATCAAAGGTATAAGAAGTTTCCTTGGTCACGGCGGATTTTACAGGAGGTTCATTAAGGACTTCTCAAAAATTTCTCGGCCTCTGACTAATTTATTGCAAAAAGATATACCATTTGTCTTTGATGATGATTGTGTAGAAGCATTTGAAATACTTAAGAAAGCATTAGTCTCTACACCTGTTGTTCAGCCACCTGATTGGAATTTACCCTTTGAAATTATGTGTGATGCTAGTGATTATGTTGTAGGTGTTGTTCTAGGGCAAAGAGTTGATAAGAAATTAAATGTTATTTATTATGCTAGTAAGACTCTAGACAATTCTCAAAGGAATTATGCTACTACTGAAAAAGAGCTTTTAGCAGTTGTATTTGCTTGTGATAAGTTCAGACCTTATATTGTTGATTCTAAAGTAACTATTCACACTGATCATGCTGCTATTAAATACCTTATGGAAAATAAAGATGCTAAACCTAGACTTATTAGATGGGTTCTCTTGCTACAAGAATTTGATTTGCATATTGTTGATAGAAAGGGAGCTGAGAACCCCGTTGCAGACAACTTGTCTAGGTTAGAGAATGTTCTTGATGACCCACTACCTATTAATGATAGCTTCCCTGATGAACAATTAAATGTTATAAGTACTTCTCATAGTACTCCATGGTATGCTGATTATGCTAATTATATTCTTGCTAAGTTTATACCACCTAGCTTCACATACCAGCAAAAGAAAAAGTTTTTCTATGATTTAGGACATTACTTTTGGGATGACCCACATCTTTATAAAGAAGGAGTAGATGGTGTTATTAGACGTTGTGTACCTAAGCATGAACAGGAATAGATCCTACACAAGTGTCACTCCGAGGCTTATGGAGGACACCACGCTGGAGATAGAACTGCACATAAGGTATTGCAATCTGGTTTTTATTGGCCTACTCTCTTCAAGGATGCCCGTAAGTTTGTCTTGTCTTGTGATGAATGTCAAAGAATTGGTAATATTAGTAGACGTCAAGAAATGCCTATGAATTATTCACTTGTTATTGAACCATTTGATGTTTGGGGCTTTGATTATATGGGACCTTTTCCTGCCTCTAATGGATATACTCATATTTTAGTTGCTGTTGATTACGTTACTAAGTGGGTATAAGCTATTCCAACTAGTAGTGTTGATCATAACACTTCTATTAAAATGCTTAAAGAAGTTATTTTTCCGAGGTTTGGAGTCCCTAGATATTTAATGACTGATGGTGGTTCACACTTTAATCATGGTGCTTTCCGTAAAATGCTTGCTAAATATGATGTTAATCATAGAATTGCATCTCCTTATCACCCTCAGTCTAGTGGTCAAGTAGAGTTGAGAAATAGAGAGCTCAAATTAATTTTGCAAAAGATTGTTAATAGGTCTAGAAAGAATTGGTCTAAGAAACTTGATGATGCATTATGGGCTTATAGAACTGCATATAAAAATCCTATGGGTATGTCTCCGTATAAAATGGTTTATGGAAAAGCATGTCACTTACCTCTCGAACTAGAACATAAGGCATATTGGGCTATTAAAGAGCTCAACTATGATTTTAAACTTGCCGGTGAGAAGAGGTTATTTGATATTAGCTCACTTGATGAATGGAGAACCCAAGCTTATGAAAATGCCAAGTTGTTTAAAGAAAAAGTTAAAAGATGGCATGACAAAAGGATACAGAAGCGTGAGTTTAATGTAGGTGATTATGTATTGCTATACAACTCTCGTTTAAGATTTTTTGCAGGAAAACTTCTCTCTAAATGGGAAGGCCCCTATGTTATCGGAGAGGTCTATAGTTCCGGTGCCATAAAAATCAACAACTTCGAGGGCACAAATCCGAAGGCGGTAAACGGTCAAAGAATCAAACATTATATCTCATGTAATCCCATAAATGTTGAAACCAATATTATTGAAACCGTAACCCCGGAGGAATACATAAGGGACACTTTCCGGAACGTTTCAGACTCCGAAAAGGAATAGGTATGTGGTACGGTAAGTAAACCGACTCCAAAACAATTTTTAAGGCAATATTTCTCTGTTTTGGAATATTTAGAAAAATAGAAAAATAAGTAGCAGTCCGGGAAGGACACGAGGGCCCCACGAGGGTGGTGGGCGCGCCCCCTACCTCGTGAGCACCTCGTGTGCCTTCCGGACTCCGTTTTCTTGCACGTTACGTATTTTGGTCGGTAAAAATTCATTATATAACGTCCCGAAGGTTTTGACTCCCGTATCACGCAAATCTCCTATGTTCTTATTTCGAGCTGTTTACTGTCAGGGTTTTCCAGGCTAGGCATCATGTCGTCTCCCTCCTCCAACAATGGTGACAATGATGCTTGGCTAATGAAGATAGATCTGAAGAGGGAAGAACCCACGAGGGTCAACAAGGATGAAAGGATCAAGAAGGCCATGGAGGATCAAGCTCCGGCAGCAAAAGACATCCTTCAACTTGATCATAACCTTCTTACCCCAATTGAGATCGAAGCTTTCAAGATGATTGAGTTAGCTCGTATACAAAATAAGTATCTCACACAAGAAAATATTTTGTTGAAGGAGCATATTGTCGCACTCAAGGGCATTATTCGCAAGCTGGAGGACCTCTTACGCTCAATGTGCGATTATCCGTCACCTCCACCTTCTTCACCGACAAAGGAGATATAATCACATGGGTATGGGCACTCCCCTTGGCAACTACCAAGCTTGTGGGAGGTGCCCCGATATCGTATCACAATCACAACTCCTATATTTACCGTTTTTTCTTAGTTCGATCCTATTAGTAGTATCTTGATCTAGTAGAATAAAGTTTATGGCATGATCTAGTTTTGAGTTTGCTTTATGATCTCTCTTTGTAATCGAGTCCGTGAGTTATATATAATAAAGATTAGTGTTGAGTCAAGGGCTTGATTATTTTGCCATGATCTTGGGTGAATAAAAGAAAAGAGAAAAGGAATAAAAAGAAACAAAAAGTTCATATTGATCTTATTGAGAGTAATGACTTCACATAGAAAGAGTATTATGATTAAAAGTTGTTGGGAGTTGGCAGACATAGCTTTGGTCATTGTTGCAATTAATAGGAGGTAATAAGGAAAGTGAGGTTTTCACATATAGATATATTATCATTGACATCTTTTATGATTGGGAGCACTCATTAAAATATGACATGCTAAAGAGTTGATGTTGGAACGTAATGAGTTATGTCTTTCTTATATCTGAGATAAAGTATGTTGTCATGGATCCTCTAACTTGTTGAGCTTGCCTTTCCCCCTCATGCTAGCCAAATTCTCGGCACCAAGTAGAAATACTACTTGTGCTTCCAAATACCCTTAAACCAGTTTTGCCATGAGAGTCCACCATATCTACCTATGGATTGAGTAAGATCCTTCAAGTAAGTTGTCATCGGTGCAAAGCAATAAAAATTGCTCTAAATATGTATGATTGATTGGTGTGGGAGAAATAAGCTTTATACGATCTTGTGATGTTGGAAGTAATAAAAGCGACAGACTGTATAATAAAGGTTCATATCACAAGGGGCAATATAAAGTGATGTTCTTTCGCATTGAGATTTTATGCATCCAACAATAAAAGCGCATGGCAACCTCTGCTTCCCTCTGCGAAGGGCCTATCCTTTATTATTATCTTCTACCTTATGCAAGAGTCACGGTGATCTTCACCTTTCCCTTTTCATTTTATCCTTTGGCAAGCTCAGCATGTTGGAAAGAACATGATATATATATATATCTAATTGTTGACATTACCCTTGAGGTAAAAGGTTGTGGGGCAAAACTATAAGCCCCTATCTTTCTCTGTGTCCAATTAAAACTTCATAACCACAAGTATTGCGTGAGTGTTAGCAATTATGAAGGACTAAATAATAGTTGAGTATGTGGACTTACTTTTTAGCTCTGACATAGACTCTTTCTGATGTTATGATAAATTGCAATTGCTTCAATGACTGAGATTATAGTTTGTCGGAGCCCAATAAGGTTTATGATTTATACTTTTGCATTGTGAATAGATCATCACTTGAACATAAGTAATCATATGACAAAATCTATATATGTTGCTGTTATGAGAATAATCATGATGCCTTCATGTCCATATTTTATTTTTATCGACGCCTCTACCTCTAAACATGAGGACATATTTATTGTTATCGGCTTTTCGCTTGAGGACAAGCAAGGTCTAAGCTTGGGGGAATTGATACGTCCATTTTTCATCATGCTTTTATATCGATATTTATTGCATTATGGATTGTTATTTCACTTTATGTCACAATAAGTATTGCTATTCTCTATTATTTTACAAGGTTTACATAAGGAAGGAGAATGCCGGCAGCTGGAATTCTGGGCTGGAAAAGGAGCAAATATTAGAGACCTATTCTGCGCAACTCCAAAAGTCCTGAAACTCCACGGAACATCTTAAAATAAATAAAGAAAAATCCTCGCCAAAGATGAAGGCCAGGGGGGCACACCCTGCTCACGAGGGTGGGGGGCGCCCCACCCCCCCTAGGGCGCCCCCTACCTCGTGGGTCCCCTGGTGGCTCTCCGACATCCATCTTCTCCTATATGAAGTCTTTCGATGAGAAAAAAAATCAGAGGGAACTTTTCGGGACGAGACTCCGCCGCCACGAGGTGGAACCTTGGCGGAACCAATCTAGAGCTCCGGCAGAGCTGTTCTGCCGGGGATACTTCCCTCCGGGAGGGGGAAATCATCACCATCGTCATCACCAACGCTCCTCTCATCGAGAGAGGGCAATCTCCATCAACATCTTCACCAGCACCATCTCATCTCCAAACCCCAGTTCATCTCTTGTATCCAATTCTTGTCTCAAAGTCCGGGATTGGTGTAGTAGGTTGCTAGTAGTGTTGATTACTCCTTGTAGTTGATGCTAGTTGGTTTATTTGGTGGAAGATCATATGTTCAGATCCTATATGCATATTATTACCCCTCTGATTATGAACATGAATATGCTTTGTGAGTAATTACGTTTGTTCCTGAGGACAAGGGAGAAGTCTTGCTATTAGTAGTCATGTGAATTTGGTATTCGTTTGATATTTTGATAAGATGTATGTTGTCTAGCCTCTAGTGGTGTTATGTGAACGTCGACTACATAACACTTCACCATTATTTGGGCCTAGAGGAAGGCATTGGGAAGTAATAAATGGATGATGGGTTGCTAGAGTGATAGAAGCTTAAACCCTAGTTTATGTGTTGCTTCGTAAGGGGCTGATTTGGATCCATATGTTTCATGCTATGGTTAGGTTTACCTTAATACTTTTGTTGTAGTTGCGGATGCTTGCAATAGAGGTTAATCATAAGTGGGATACTTGTTCAAGTAAGAACAGTACCCAAGCACTGGTCCACCCACACACCAAATTATCAAAGTACCGAACGCGAATCATATGAACGTGATGAAAACTAGCTTGACGATATTCCCATGTGTCCTCGGGAGCGCTTTACATCATATAAGAGTTTGTCCAGGCTTGTCCTTTGCTACAAAAAGGATTGAGCCACCTTTCTACACCTTATTTACTTTTGTTACTTATTGCTCGTTACAAATTATCCTATCACAAAACTATCTGTTACCACTTATTTCAGTACTTGCAGAGAATACCTTGCTGAAAACCGCTTATCATTTCCTTCTGCTCCTCGTTGGGTTCGACACTCTTACTTATCGAAAGGACTAGGATAGATCCCCTATACTTGTGGGTCATCATGTGGCAGCGGTGAGTGGAATGCACAATGCAACAGCCTGGAGAAGTGGCCAACACGGCTTAGGAAGCGCCCCACCTGTGAAGCGACACGTGTGATGCCAACATATGAAGGTGAGATTCGCCTACTTCCCCACTCTGTATATATGCAAGCCTGTGTGATGTACTCTGCTTCTTCCTCCCCATTTAATTAATTAATCTCTTACTGAGCAGAGCATGCTCTTTAGGTTGTTAGCACAAATGATATAGTTGAATTAGTCTTCTTTTACTGGTGGTTTTTGGTAATGACTTACTATGCTTCACATATTTGGAAAAGCCTATGTATTTACATTTCTGTTGTCAAAGAAACATGTTCTTAAGGCGACTGCAGGCAAACCAACAGATTCGACTTCCGTTGTGCACATGTTGTTTTATTAAATGTCACACCTACTTTCTGCAAGATATGACTTTGCCGGTCTCAAGTATTACTTTCACTTATTCGATGGTGTTCATATAGCACATTGTTTTATGGTAATGTTCGGTGTAATTTCATAGCATCCTTACAATTTTCTTTTGTTCATCTGGACATCCATGCAGGGACTTGAACTCATGGAAAAGGCATCATCCTTATTGCAAGAGATAATCCTGGACGGCGGAAGTACAGTGACACAAAGAACCCTGGCACCGTCTACTCCCTGCATCGGCAAGCAAGTGGCGGAGCTTCCAACAGACGGAAATGCATGCGTGTTGGGCTTATGGCACAACTGAAGTATGTAACTGTATTTTTTATTCTATCTCTTTCTTATTTTGTTATGTGCTTATACTTCAAACATAGGTTAGGGACCTAGAATACATCATGTGCGGTTACCATCAAAGTTGTAGTTGTAGGTTATAGTTACTATCCTTCAGAAATAATCACGAGTTGGCCTATGGTTGTTGTCCGGAACGCACATTTATTGCCCTTATCGTGTACGTTCATTTTTCCCCTTAAAAAAAGGTAATGCACATGACACGATAGGGATACATCATGCACAACATCGGAAAATGCTACATAAAGGAGGAGAGTCTTACAATACATCTTGCTAAATTATGGTGTGTCTCTGTAGTATCCAAGGGTCCAAGAGAGTCTTACAATAAAATGCTACATATAACTAAAGGAGGAGAGTCCCTGTTGCAAGTAGCAAGTCAATTTCTACCAGGGAAAACTAATAAATCCATTTTGGTTTTCAAGGCTAAATTTACTCGAAAATTATATTTTTGTATTTCCAATATGGTGTGGAATGAGCGTACTGTAATAATTATGGATAACTTGTCTCTTCTGACAAGCTAATAGTCTGAGTGTGTGTCTTCTTCATTTTTACGTCAATCAGTTTGTACTTTTTTGAAATATTCAATATATTTGACAGTAGGTCTGGTTTTGCCTATCTTTCCTTGGTGTTGCCTCCAAATTGATTTCTTTTTTTCTTTCAAGCTACAACAGTGAGTTCACCTAAATATCTTGATGTGTCCTCGTATATGTTTGGCTTTTTGTTGGAATGTTGTTGGTTGTTCTGTGAAGCGACACGTCTGATGCCAACATACCAAGGTGAGCTTCGCCTACTTCCCCACTCTGTATATATGCAAGCCTGTGTGATGTAATCTGCTTCGTCCTCCCCTTTTAATTAGTTAATCTCTTACTAAGCAGAGCATGCTCTTTAGGTTGATAGCACAAACGATATAGTGGAATTAGTCTTCTTTTACTGGTGGTTTTTGGTAATGACTTACTATGCTTCACATATTTGGAAAAGCCTATGTATTTACATTTCTGCTGTCAGATTGTATACCATGTAAATTACAGGAGCACAATGTACCTTTGCCTTTAAATATGAAATTACTTGCAAGCAACTGAATGCCATCTAAAATTCATAGCTACAAAAGAAAGGCCTTGATATGCAAATAACTCTCATTTTAAATCGTGTAGAGTGCAGGTACCAACTTGTCCTGCTTCAATAAACTGGAGCTCCGAAGGGAATTTACTACTAGGAACATATGCGATGTTTGGTTATCTATGTCCATCTAACTGCCAAAAACATTTGTGCAATGCAAAGTGGACTGTATAATACTTCTTGAAGAGGCAATGCTTGTTATCTGTATACAAGTTTCTAACCGCATTAGCAGGAAAAAAGTTTGGTTTCTGTTAATGTAATCTTCAAATATATCATTTTTGCTGCTTGGAACCGGACCTTCGAATTTCTGTTCCGCATGCTGTTTATTCTCTGGTGAAGTAGTAAAATAAATGCATAGTCTGCCGACCCTCGCTAAGAGTCCAGCTGATTTAAAATGTGCCATTGTGCTCCTGCTATATCTACATGTGATGCACATTTATGTCTGACCAATCCATTGGATTGAATTTGTACTGCAAGTTTTACTAAAAAAATCCATTACCATCACAAGTTGTATGTGACACATGTGCTTAGGCAATGCGTAGTCTTAATGTTAGGAGGGTCCGAGATACACGAGGGGTTGGAGCAGGACAGCAGGAGGAGGTGAGACATGTTTTGTTTTAGATCCACCTGATTAATCCCAAGTTTTTGCAAGGTCTGTTTCTTATGCAGAGCTTTCTTTCGATGAGCAGCCAAGCCAAATACTTACAGTTAGTCCTTTTAGTTAGATTTAGTATTAGGTGAATTATTTGCTTCTGTGTCGATGAACAAATGAGTCTGATTTATTTTTGCTTTAGATTATTATTGTTTTCGATGTTGGTTTGAAGTTAAAAGTGAGAAAGAGATTAGGTGACAAGGATTTGGTGTGACAAACTTTTATTTTGTCTTGTGTTTAATCCTATTTAGCTTTTGTAGATAACTCTATGATAGCATCTGTACTGACAACAGTTAGATCGTGTATGTCGTAGAATGTTGAGTGCTTGAATTAACTTGATGGCCACAATAATTTGTATGGCCGTAAGAAATAGTGCTTATATTCGAATCACCTCCTTTTAGCTAAGAGTAGTAGGCAATCTCATTTTAGCTAAGAGCGGCAGACAAGTGTGAGTCAAATAAAAGGAATGCAAGAACTCGAATTTAGCCTGATAGAAGGTTATTTAAATAATTATATTTTACTTTATGGGAATTGCATAATGTAGATATTCATAGTGGAATGGGCTTCTTTTCTTCCATAATGTACTTCATCAGCATGGCCTCCAACTCCTCATCTTGAAACATCAGTTTGGAGATTTCTAGAGAAAAAAGTACTTGTAATAATTTCATAGAATTTACATGATCAGTAGAGTAGGAAGGCTTGCAGGAATTGATAAGATAGTTTTGAACTCTCCTCAAACTGAAAGGATCATATACTGACGCAAACAATTTATGTATTGTTTTGTACCAGTTTGGATTACTCTGAGCAATTCTCTCTGGAGATTAGAGTACTCTGAGCACTGCCCATAGCGCGCCACGACGACCATTTGCACAGCAGGAGTCTCGCGACGCAGGTCATCTCTCTCCTTTCTCCTCTTCCAGCTTCCCTCCCTTCAGGTCTCATTGTAGCTTTTATGTGTGAGAGGCTTGATCATGGGCATAAGCACAACCGTTTTCCATTTCATTGGTGCGTTCACAAGAGCAATGAACTCGGAAGGGTTTCTTTTCTAACGTGATTTGCTTCATTCCTAAATATAGCTCATCGGTTGTGCCCTCTTTTTGGTCCATGACGTGGATATTCCTATTGAAACAAAGGTCTGGAATTCACAGTTTGATGGATTAGTAGTCATTACCGTATTCCTCATTTTTTTTGTTTGCCTGTCTCCCATTGCTATGTTGAATGAAGTTTGCTTGCCAACTTTTTGTTTACTATATTCTATCTACTAACTTTAACTTCCTTCTTTTCATACATTGCTCCTTCTACAGTCCTCATATGACCACATCCTCAGAAGACAATAACAAGTCTGCTTATTCACGCATGCACACCCTCAGAAGACCACAATCGGCCTAAGAAATCTTCTCTGCTCAAACTATGTATGCTTATCTATATGAGGCATCTCTGCCTATGTTGCTTGCTTTTTGAAAGCATTGTAAATGGCTATCAAAACTTCTTATGACGCTATGTATCAGCACCGTAACTAAGTATATATTTTCTTATGACTAAATATTCTGACGAGCTTGCTTCAAGTGTTTGGTTTGCTCTCGCCCTTTGCGCCATTGGCGCAACGGGTCATCTAGTACATATAAATATAGCCAAAGCTATATGGCGCGAAGAAAACTTGGGACAAAGCTAGGAGAAAAACACCCATACGAAAGTCGCTAGCAGAGCACAGCGAAAGCAACTAAAGGAGAGTCTGGTTGTCCCTGTCTGGCTCGCCATGCTTTGTAGATATGTTTGTCCTAAGTCGAATTTTCTTAAGTTCGACAAACTCTATAGAAAAGGGTGATAAGGTCTACAACACCAAATACACAGAGTACGAAAATAAATTTCATAAATGATCCCATAAGACTAATATGGTGTTGTAGATGTTAATATATTTTTCTACAGACTTGGTTAAACTTAAACAAGTTTGGCTTATGACAACTTAAACTTAAAATCATTGTTGTTGGTATTGGAAAAGTCACACAATTTGGTATTATCTTGAGCCATCGTGACAAAGAAAGCAATCCAACATACGAGCACACAAAAAGCAAGCGAAAAAGACGAACGGAAGAGGGGCGAAGGAAAGACGGATCTTTTCGAAAATTGTTTTAGAAGTGGGGGAGAGAAAATGAGAGGCGAATGGAAAATAATGTAATGGGAGGGATGAGAGTTTATGATGGATACTTGGTATGTTTTGGCTTGGCGTAGATCTCCCCGACAACGGCGCTAGAAATTCTTCCTGCTACCTCTTGAGCTTGCGTTGGTTTTTCCCTTTCTGTGAAACTCTAAAACAAGGGAAAAAACAGGAACTGGCATGGGCTCTAGATTAATAGGTTAGTCCCAAAATCATATAAAATAGCATATTAATGCATATAAAACATCCAAAATAGATAATATAATAGCATGGAACAATAAAAAATTATAGATACGTTGGAGACGTATCATGTCTCGAGGCAGAACCAATCTAGGGCTCCGACAGAGCTGTTCTGCCGGGGAAACATCCCTCCGGGAGGGGAAAATCATCGTCATCGTCATCACCATCGATCC
>NC_041382.1:750133848-750159853 GCF_002162155.2 Triticum dicoccoides
AATCTCCATCAATATCTTCACCAGCACCATCTGCTCTCAAACCCTGGTTCATCTCTTGTATTCGATCTTGGTCCCAAAACCTCAGATTGATACCTGCGGGTTGATAGTAGTGTTGATTACTCCTTATAGTTGTTGCTAGTTGGTTTATCCGGTGAAAGATTATATTTTCAGAGCCTTAATGATAATTAATACTCCTCTCATCTTGATTATGAATATGCTTTATGAGTAGTTACGTTTGTTCCTGATGACATGGGAGAAGTCATGTTATAAGTAATCATGTGAATTTAGTATTCGTTCGATATTTTGATGAGATGTATGTTGTCTCTCCTCTAGTGGTGTTATGTGAACGTCGACTACATGACACTTCACCATTATTTGGGCCTAGGGGAAGGCATTGGGAAGTAATATGTAGATGATGGGTTTGCGAGAGTGACAAAAGCTTAAACCATAGTTTACGCGTTGCTTCGTAAGGGGCTGATTTGGATCCATATGTTTCATGCTAGGTTAAGTTTCTCTTAATTCTTCTTTCGTAGTTGCGGATTCTTGCGAGAGGAGTTAATCATAAGTGGGGGGGCTTGTCCAAGGAAGGGCATCACCCAAGCACCGGTCCACCCACATATCAAATTATCAAAGTAACGAACGCGAATCAAATGAGCATGATAAAAACTAACTTGACGACAATTCCCATGTGTCCTCATGAGCGCTTTGCTTTATATAAGAGCTCGTCCAGGCTTGTCCTTTGCTACAAAAAGGATTGGGCAACCTAGCTACACCTTAGTTACTTTATTTACTTGTTACCCGTTACGATTTATCTTATCACAAAACTATCTATTACCGATAATTTCAGTGCTTGCAGAGAATACCTTGCTGAAAATCACTTGTCATTTCCTTCTGCTCCTCGTTGGGTTCGACACTCTTATTTATCGAAAGGGACTACGATAGATCCCCTATACTTGTGGGTCATCAGGCGAGCGTCTCGTGCGGGAGAGGGATATGCGATAGGAGAACGACGGGGCGTTCCGCGTCGTTCAACCGATTTGTAGGAACGAGCGCGTGACGGATCTGGGCCGAATATTCTCTTTGTGGGAACGAGTGGGTTCCAGTTCGTTTTCCATCGAAACACGAGAACGCGGCCCAGGGACGGGTCGGACCCGTGACGTACCATTCGATGACTGAAACCAAACACACCCTTAGGTAGCGGCAGGAGCAAAAGGATTGGAAGGGGAAAGCGGCGACTAGGGTTATCCGCCTCCTCCGTCGCCCGTGAGGAGAGACGTGAGAGCAGGGGTGTTATGCTACCACGTAAAATACATTGCTCTCGGTACTAAAATATTGAACATGAAGCCCCCTAGTTATCTTGGGTCGCAAATAATATCCATTCAGATAAACCATACTTTTCGTTTTATGTTATCACTTTGCCCAAGGTATCTAGATATAAAGAAACCACATTCCATTTGGTCACCAACCAGTACCTCAGAAAAGGATGACAAAAAACAAAGCACATTAAGCTACTATGTGAGTTAAGCTGAACCACTTGACCTAGTAGGATCTTAGTTCAATTAGCTATAATATGTCAATTAAGTTGTGAAGTACCACTTGACCTGGCAGCATAGCTTGGTCTTTGGTCTCGGACAGTGGTAACTGATAATTGTCACTACTATGATCAATTTGGTATGGTCACAAGATCAACTTGGTATACATATAAATATAGCCAAAGCAGCATGACGCGAAGAAAACTTGGGACAAAGCAAGGAGAAAAACACCCATACGAAAGTTGGTGGCAGAGCACAACGAAAGCAACTAAAGGAGAGGTTGGTTGTCTCTGTCTGGCTCGCCATGCTTTGCACATATGTTTGTCCTAACTCCTAAGTCGAATTTGCTTAAGTTTGACAAACTCTATAAAAAAAGTGATAAGATCTACAACACCAAATGCACAGAGTGCAAAAATAAATTCCATAAATAATTCCATGAGATTAATTTGGTGCCGTAGATGTTAATATATCTTTCTACAGACTTGGTTAAACTTAAACAAGTTTGACTTATGGTAAACCCATAACTTCAATTATTTTGCAACAGAGGCGGTATATTTCACTTCACCAAGTGTGCACCGAAGCAAGCAAGTAATGGCGAGTGACTAAGATTCTCGCGTGAGCTTTGTGGTGCGCTTGACCCCTATATCTATCTATCTACATATGTACATGCCAATTTGCCTATATACATTGCATGCTACCTACCTTTGTGTGCTTGTCGTGGTTAGTTGTTCCTCAGGATCAAAAGAATCAAGCAAAGGGGACGGTGATAAGTTATTCAATTGCAAGAAAGGGAAGGTTAAACATAAACATACATTCCGGATCCCAAAGCGAGAATGGATCTTGCTTTATATCGTCTTAGGAGTGTTGATGAGTGAGTAGATGTGGCCTAATTAAGCTGATGAATGATGTAGTAGGGGCGCAAAGCGCATGCATCTGCATGCAACTTGCCGTGATATTTTGTGTGGAGAACTATTATCAGATGGAGAACTTGACTATTGGCTTGCACCATGGGGCATGGGAAGCGATTCCTCGGTGCTAGCCCACTAGCAATCTCTCCAAGTTGCCAAAAAAATCGTCGTACCACGTACGTGAGCTAGCCATGGCAACTTGTAGGCGATCCAACTGACCGGTTGCATGACCAGCATATGCTCCTGCATGAGGTGATCCCTCTCCCTCTCTCTCCTTTTCTTCTTCTTTGTGGTGTGCGAGGTGCGCATCACCGCTCACCCCCTCCTTCCGCTTTTGGTTCCGACGGGATGGATGCTTTTGGTGATGCGCTGCGAACGGACCGCCAACGAATGGTGAATGTCTCTTTTCATTTCTTTTGCATTTGCAAGGAAGGAAAAACTCTTGATGGCCGACACGATCGAGCTATTCCCATGTGTAGCTAGGGTGCGAGGAGCAGTCCCACTCAGAGGGTACGTCGTCAAGGCCGTGTGCGTACGTGTACTCCTACACGATGGCCACACTGATTGACATGTAACACAACACAAGACGTACGATCCAGCAGCGACGACGGGCATATGCTCTTCTCTGATCCTCTCCAAAAAAGTGTACCGGCCAACGTCAGTAGAGTGGCTATACGTTCTTGTTTTGTGATTGCAAGAAGGTGTACAAACACACCTTGTCGTCTGCATGTGCATCTGCTAACACGTTGATTAATTCTAAGATTGTGTGAACATGTGACACAATGAGCAAGTTCGTCGGAGCCAAAGACTTCGTGCGTAGCTAGCATGCATATCTCCCGAGGAGGGACACGCATTTCTTGCCTATCGAGCTAAGGAAGCCAAACTTTTGACTTCACTGTTGCGTGTGCCTTTATATATTAATCCAAGAGTACTTCTAGAGTTTCTCCTAAGCTCAACTCTTTGGGCAAGCAGGCATGTATATCTGATCTGTTAGGCGTGCTCGTGCTTGTAAACTATTATGGGCAGCATTAACAACGTGGACGGACGGTCCAGCATGCATGAACGTGCCAACGGTGGTGACCTTGGCCGGTTAGCGATCAGACTGGAGGAGCTGGAGGACAAACACTTATTGGATCAGTGTTCAACACCCACTGGATTCATTTGCTTCAGAGTCTAACATTAGCATCTTTCAAACAAGATCAAACTCTTTTTTTTTTACACAACATGCTAGATGTTTGTATATATATACCTCACAGTTTTACCTGAACAATTCACCGTGTCCTTTAGGGTCAAACGCTCAAAACATGGAGGGAATCTTAGCTTCTCTTCTTTCCCCCTGAAAAAGAAGTGTGTTTTTGTTTTTCATTCAGAAAGACAGGAAACAGAGGTTCCATTTGCAAAGCGTGAAATGGTGGGGGCGGCCATGCTCCGAATATACACCCTCCGCCTACCTTTGTCCCACCCAGGCCAATAATTCGCGTGGACAATACAGTGTGTATCCATCCATCCAGCAATAAAAATGGAGCCCTCTCTACCTCACATTTTTCCTTTATTTGGACAGGCACAAGGCGATGCTCACGAGCCTCCTCACCTCACCTCACCTCACCTCGTGGAGAAGGACACTATACATGTGCATATGTGCGTCACCATGGCTGGCCTCCGGTCGTCCATGCATTGCACCTTTTGGCTCACTATAGCCTGTGTCCATTGACCGGTGCAGCTCATGAGTAGATTCCTTGTGCTTTTGACCATCCACCTGCATTATTCGACCCCCTTGCGCATCTCAGGGTTTGACCTGGTGCTGTATTGGTGGGTTTTAGTTTGGCCTAAATCTGGGTATAGATATTTTGCTTTTTTTTATAGTTGCACCCTTTCTAACTAAAGTATTACGTGACTTGTAACATCCTTGATCAAAATAAAGAAGGACTATGGAATAAACTCCCTATTTATCCTACAAATGACTTATATCTGGGTATAGATGTTTTGTTTAAAGAAGTTTCAACTGGTTTGTATTGGTAATGCAAAGAGCATAGTGCATCATATGTACCATACCTCCACATTAAACAGTAAGTTGATTGTGTGAGAATGGAAGTAAAAACTGTCTAGACAACAATACATATTTATGGGGAAAAACAACAACGATAAGTACATGCGGATACTATCGCCAAGTACATAAGTGGGTGGACGGACTTGACTTCTTAACCTTCCTCTCCTTTGACACCTTACCTTCCCAAGGGGCAGCCATTGCTGTCATCAGCGATAATATGAAAGTAATTTGTCGTTGATCTCAGCTGACAAGCGGAAGTAATTTATTCACAACCAACTTGCCATGGTGTCCATGTCTTACATAGGCTTCACCCATGTTGCCCACATGACATTGTAAACCGCAAAATCAATCGAGAATAACATAAAACATAGAATGCAAGAAAGTAGACAAATTTAGAACCACTTCTAAAATTAACTCGTCTCCGGTGGGTCCTTTTTCTAGCTAATGATCCATGTTTATTCTTAATGAAATGACACACATCAATCTAATACACCAAACCACACAAATGAATAACAAATATCCATGATAAAACCCAAAGTTAGAGAAGGCATCCAAAGTCTCATATCAAGTTTCATCTTTCACGTATGGATATTTCTCTAAACCTCCGGGGAGAGAACTTCAAAAGACCTAACATGCACACTGACTATACTAACCTTGGAGGTTTTGAAAAGTGTCATGTGAGCCACTCACCTCGATTCCTGGAAATTGGAGGTTATCGAACTAATGCCTTATCGATGTATGTCAAGTGATTGTATCGAGACCACAACTTAATGAAACGGAAGAATCACCAATGAAACCAAACTCCATAGTAAAATTAATGTGACCCCAATCAAAAGCATGGCCAAGCGATGGACAACAACGTGTCAGATCTACAATTGGCGATTTGTAGGGCAAATGACACCACGGGCTCAACGACGTTCGTTACATCAGCAATGAGGTCACATTATTGGACAAGGATAGAGTCATGATGACATGGCCTACATTGTCAATACTTCATCACCGAGAACATACATATCTGATATGAAAACTAACATCACTCCAAATCATTGATTTTGGTTTCGAACCTCCAGATGTGAGATGGCTGCTTGAGGAGGGAAAACAAAAGAAACCACTTATGGAGGAAATGGATAACGAATCTAACGTTTTTCCCTCCCTTGACATGGAAAGGGTAAGTCATGCCAAATGTTCTAGGAGAAACCATCAAGGCTACTATAATATTTCCACTTTTGCTCGTACATAAATTTGAACCACACGTGCTGATGTACCCCTCCCTGCTTGTGGTTTCCGTTTTCACATGCATGCTCTCTCCTCACCCCTAGCGCCTAATAGACCACACATGCATGTCTAAGAAATAAAGAAGTTAAGATTACACGAGCACATTTAAGGTGGTGGCGAAGTACAATGACATACAATAACTGCGACATGATTCAAGATTACATGACTTTTCGAACCTCCCGAGAAGAGAAAACAATGAAACCATTTACGAAAGAAACGGATAACAAATCCAACAATTTTTCCTCCCGTCCTTGAGTGGAAAGGGAAACTCATGGCCAAATGTTCTAGGAGAAACCATCAAGGTTATTGTCGGCGGATATTTCCACCTTTGCTTGCTCGTAAATTTGAACCACACATGTCGATGTACCCCTCCCTTCTTGTGGTTTCTGTTTCATGTGCATGTTCTCTCCTCACCACCTAGCGCCTAATAGACCACACACGCATGACTAATAAATAAGGAAATTAAGATTACATGAGCACATTGGCGGCGGAGTATAATGACATAAAATAATTGCGACATGATTCAAGATTACATTACTTTTCATACCTCCCGAGAAGAGAAAACAACTAAACCACTTATGGAAGAAACGGATAACAAATCCAACATTTTTTTTCTCCCGTCCATGACGTGGAAAGGGAAACTCATGGCCAAATGTTCTAGGAGAAACCGTCAAGGTTACCGTAGGCGGATATTCCCACTTTTGCTCGCACGTAAATTTGAACCACACGTGTCGATATACCCCTCCCTGTTTGTGGTTTCTGTTTCACGTGCATGCTCTCTCCTAACCACCTAGCGCCTAATAGACCACACATGCATGGCTAATTGATAAAGAAATTAAGATTACACGAGCACATTTAAGGTGGCGGCAGAGTACAATGACATAAAACAATTGTGACATGACTGTAGAAGAAACCATCAATGCTATTGGCGGAGGTTATTTTCACTTTTCTTTGCATGTAAATTTGAACCACACGTGCCACATGTACCCCTCCCCGCTTGTGGTTTTCGTTTCACGTGAACACCCTCTCCTTCGCCTCTAATGCCTAACAAACCACACATGTATGGCTAATAAAAGAAGGACGTCAAGATTACACAAGCACCATTTATGGTGGCCGCGGAGTACAACGACATAAAAAGAATTGCGACATGACCCCAGTGCCTAATAAATTGGGATTCTGGAATTTTGGTTAGCCTTTTGTTTTTTAGGTAAGTCTTAGCTTAATAAACCAGAAAAAGGACGGAGCATGCTATTTTCCCAGGCCCGTTTCTATTTCCAAACAGGAATTTGAATTGGCCACCTGAGTTGATTCCAACTCTCTCACAAGCAAACAACACAACTGGAATCGAAGCCCATTTGTCTCCTTTTGATGTGATGAATCGAAGCCCATTACAATTCCCACTTGCTATGGTCAGTTGGTCACTCAATTCAGTTCTTCCATCACAATGATGGCATCCAAACAGGGCCTAAGGTTATGATAAATGAATGGGCTCTCCATGGCCGTCTTCTGCCCCCCTACAAACCGGCCCAGGTTTTCATGGGCCGCGCGCCGCCGCCGCCGGTGCCCGGTGTCCCACACGTTATTAGTCCAACCCCAATCCTCTCGGCTCGCCCGTGACAGCGTGTCTGGAAATCCCAATCTGCGCCTCCGCCTCCACCCCGCACCTGCGCCTAAAACCCTAGCTCGCCTCCCCCCTCCCCGCCCCCATGGCGCCGAAGAAGCGGAAGGCGGATCCGGCGGCGGCCGCCGGCGCCGACCCCGCCGCCCACCACGAGAAGCCCGAGCAGAAGCCCCGCGTCGGGACCATCTACTACCCCATCACCGACGACCCCCCGGAGCCGGCCGCGGACGCCGCCGCCGCCGCCGCCCTGGAGGAGGAGGACCTCGCCTACGACTACGAGGAGGAGGACGTCACCAAGCTGCTCGAGCCGCTCTCCCGGGAGCAGCTCGTGGCCCTGCTCCGCGCGGCCGCCGAGGCGAGCCCCGCCACCATGGCGGCCGTGCGCCGCGCCGCCGAGTCCGACCCCGCCAGCAGGAAGCTCTTCGTGCACGGCCTCGGCTGGGGCGCCGGCGTCGAGGACCTCCGCTCCGCCTTCTCCCGCTTCGGCGAGCTCGAGGACTGCCGCGTCATCACCGACAAGCAGTCCGGCAAGTCCAAGGGCTACGGCTTCGTGCTCTACCAGTCCCGCACCTCGGCGCTCCGCGCCCTCCGCCGCCCCCAGCTCGACATCGGCGGCCGCCTCGCCTTCTGCCACCTCGCCGCCTCGGGCCCTGCACCCCCGGCCTCCCAGTCCCATAACCCTAGCTCCAACGCCAACGCCAGCTCAGGCACCACCAACAACAACGCCCCCGCTTCCTCCTCCTCGCTGCCTGACAACATGCAGCGCAAGATCTTTGTTGGCAACGTGCACGCTGATGTTGATGTAAATCGCCTCTATGAGTACTTCTCGCAGTTTGGTGAGATTGAAGAGGGGCCGCTGGGCTTTGACAAGAGCACCGGCAAGCCCAAGGGGTTTGCGCTGTTTGTTTACAAGTCTGTGGACAGTGCTCGCCGCGCCCTGGAGGAGCCTATGAGGAATTTTGATGGCAAGATGCTCAATGTGCAGAAGGCCATAGATGGGAGGACAAAGGGCTCATCCGGGTCCAACTCGAGTGCTAACAATGCCAATGCCACCGCTGCTTCTACACAAATGACCATGCCCTCTATTGCCGCCATTAATCCATATGATCCATCAGCGTATGGTGCCGCTGCTGTTCATGACATGGGGTTCGCCCAGCAAGCTGCCTTGCTGGGGATGGGTGCACAGCAGCAAGCGTTTGCGCAGCCCAATACTGCAATGCTGGCCATGATGGCAGCCGCGATGCAGAACCCAGCCATGCTTGCATCGCTAAATCCAGCTTTTGCTGCTGCTGCATTGGGCGCCGGGGGGCAATCTGGCATTCCTGGTTTTGGAGCTCAGGGCTTTGGGACACAAGGGTTTGGGGCTGCTGGCGTCAATTTTCCAAATGCAGCAGGTCTTCAGGGAGCTGCAGCATATCAAGGAGGGCCTCCTGGTTTTCAGGGGACACCTGGGTTCCCCACTTCTGCTGGGTTTCAGGTCGGCCAAGCAGCTTCCCAAACGGGCACAACTGCAGCGGCCACTGGTGCTGCTGGTGGTTATCAGGCTGGGGCTGCTGGGCAGGGCCAAGTGTCCAATACCCAGATTGGTGGCACTGGTTTTCAGGGTGGCTATTGACAGCACTAGGTATATCAACTCACAGCCTCTTCCATTCCAATGCCACACTCACTACTATTGATTTGAGTTCTTTCAATCTCTATGCATTCTATCTGAGTTGGTGATTTTGCTCTATAGATTTCTGATTGATTCTCCCTATGTTTTTAGTTTGGCATCTGCTGGTCGTGGTTCGTTCGTGTGGTTTTGCATTCGGATGGATTTTGAACCTGTGTTGGTGCCGAAGTATTGCAGAAGGGCTGTTGACTTTTACTGTCAGATGCTTTCGAATCAGATACCTTTGTGGCAGTATTTGCAGAAGGAACTTTCTTGAAGTATTTATGTTGTTTCTATTGCCAACTATGTACTTTTCCAGTTGCAACTTCATCATGTACCTTATAGTTCTGTAGTTGGTTTCATGTACCGAAGTATCTGTATTTGGCTACTTGGGATGTCGTCTGGTCTTAATGATAATGTCGAATGGTTTCTGGGCACTTGATCTCATTCTGGTTGCAGTTGCAGTGGGATTTGGAGGAATGGGATATCCATATCTTTTTGCATCCATCCTGGTAATTTCTGGCTTGAGGTTGAGTTTGACAGCTGTGGACTTTTAAATCTTCAATTATAGGGAGCTTTATTCTCTTGGAAGTTGCTTCTTAAAGTGTCCACTGTTTTACTTTAGCCATGAGACATTGGTTTAAAGCGCGCCACATTATATACAATCTCAAATTGGCGGTGTGCATTTAAGGGTGGTGATCAACTGATCATAATAATTCATTAAAAGAAACTAGACCAATAGGTGCTAGCTGCGGTGGCTTTATAGTTAGGGCTCATTCTGTTTGGAGGAAATCAAAACGTAGGAAGTAGGAGTAGTATAGGAATATGATAGGATGGCACTTGCCATCCTAAGGAATTGACTTGCCTCGTTCCTACGCGTAAAATGAGCTTTGAGTGGATGTGTAGTTTCCTCCAAAAACACGGGAAATGAGTAGTATTCCTACGAAAATCCTCCAAACCGAATGAGGCCTTAAGGAGAGACAACCATGAGGCCCACTGCAGAGCACAGGGCTTGGACACAGGTGTCAGGCTTGGTGCACGCCCGTGCACAACACCTATAGCCAACTCGACGATCAGTTGAGAAACTGATCGTAATTCATAAGGAACATTCTCATCGAGGCATGTTCTTTAAAAAGTATCTTGAACTCATGTTTGTTAAGTCAAATTGCGCAACCAGTTGTGCCTGGGCTTTTCGTAAGTAGGTTCTTAAATTGATTAATTATTTGGTTATATGGTATATTCATTTTTTTTGAAATGATTTGATCTTCTTTTTCCCTCGCTGTTTTTGCTGGTGCTCTTGGTTTCAGCCAAGCAGTCCGTAAGTGTACTGGTAAACAATGCCGTCTTATGTTGCGTTTGTATAGTGGGTTTGATTAACAATTTGGGCTCTACAAAAATGATAAAAATCATTGCGTTCCAATCCAAGTAGAGAATTATCTGATATCCATCATATTCTCTGCATGTTATTCAGCTTCTTGGTTTGTACTCCCTCCGTTCCTAAATATTTGTCTTTCTAGAGATTTCAACAAGTGACTACATACGGAGCAAAATGAGTGAATCTACACTCTAAAATATGTCTATATACATCCGTATGTGGTAGTCCATTTGAAATCTCTAAAAAGACAAATATTTAGGAACGGAGGGAGTATGTAGCAAAATCCTGGATGCAGTAGCTGAAGTTGATGTTGCACAGTAGTCCATTTTTTCCATTTTTGTTATGACAACAGCGACGTAGTTTAAATATGTCTGATGTTAGGTAAGAAATAGGCGCATCTAGAAATAGTGAAGTAGATTCGAATGTAGAATTTTATCAAACCATTCTGGTTGACATTGCAGTGGGATTTGGAGGAATGTGATATTCATCTCTTTTGCATTTGTCCTGGTAATTTCTCGCTTGACGCCGAGTTCGACAGCTGTGGCCTTTAAAATCTTCAATTATAGGGAGCTTTATTCTCCTTGGAAGTTGCCTCTTAAAGTGGGTCCTGTTTACTTTAATGATAGTGTCGACATTCAGTCTCTTAACGGATCATAATTCATCAGAAGAAACATGACCTCTTGAAAGCATGTTCTGTGCAAACTAAGTGTCTTCAACGTTATTATAAAAGATCAAAGCATAGCTTTCAGAACTCATGTTTGGTCGAAACCAGTCATGCCTTGGCCTTTCATAATTAGTTTCCTGGGTAGGCATTTCTTTTTGTTGTACCACACTAAACGAATCAAATTTCTGATGATGTTAATTGCTTGTGTTACATTTGCTGATCAGCTAACTACAAACGTGTAGTAAAATAGATAATTATTCTATAACAATTGATATCTTTTTCCCGCAAAAAAACAACAATTGATATTTGATTTGCAATGATTTGATAATTCGTTTGGCTTTCATGTTCTTGATTTTAACCTGGTCAGTCCAAACATCACTAGAAGTCTACTGGTAAACAATGTCGGGTTTTGTTGGCTTTGTATAGCTGGTTTGATTGAACAATTTGGGCTCTAGAATTATGATGTAAATCATTTCCTTCCAATCCAAGTTTAGGCTTGTTTTGCCTCTATGTTTTTGCTGATGATCTTAGTCCAAACATCACCAGAAGTCCATCTACTGTTAACATTGTCGGGTTTTGTTGGCTTTTTGTAGCTGGTTTTATTGAACAATTTTGGCTCTAGAAAAATAATAAAAATCATTCCCTTCCAATCCCAGTTTAGGCTTGTTTTACCACCATGTTCTTGCTGATGATCTTGATTTTAACCAAGTAGTCCAAACTTCACCAGAAGTCTGTAAACAATGTTGGGTTTTGTTGGCTTTATATAATGGGTTTGATTGAGCTATTTGGGCTTGAAAAATGATAAAAATCATTCCCTTCCAATCCAAGTTTAGGCTAGTTTTGCCTCCATGTTCTTGCTGATGGTCTTGATTTTAACCAAGCAGTCCAAACATCACCGGAAATATACTGGTAAGCAATGTCATGTTATGTTGGCTTTGTGTAGCGGGCTTGATCGAACAATTTGGACTCTAGAAAAATGATAAAAATCGTTCCCTTCCAATCCAAGTTGAGGCTTATCCGATATCTGGCATTTTCTCTGCTGGTTATTCAGCTTTTGCTTCCATGTATTTGAAGATCTATCGTTGAACATTTGTAGGCATACTTTCTGTTCTTCCCATTTTTGTTGTGACAACAAAACCGTAGTTTAAATATGCTTGATGTTAAGGCCACAAATACGTGGATCCAGAAATAGTTAATTAGGTTCGAATAAAGAATTTTATCATACTATATGTCTGAAGTGTAGATTCTTTTCCTGTTCTCTTGATTGTCTGCCAGAGTGTGTTTTGACAATGCTTTAGGCTATGTTTGGCAGCTTAGTTTTTTAAATACTGGCACATATGGCATCAAGTAATAGAGCAGTTCCATAAACAGGTGTTTCTCCAATACAATGGTATTTTTTAGTATTTGAGAAAGTGCTCTGCATCTCCTTTTTCTAAACCGAACTGAGAAAGACTCTGGTATTAGCAACTGAAGTATTCATTGCCCAGGTATTAAATTACCATGGTTTTGGAATAACTATGCTATAGCATCTGTTTGGTTCTGGCAAGTATCTCATGAATAGTTCTGGCAAGCATCTCCTGAATACTACTCCCTCCGTTTTTATTTAGTCCGCATATTAGCTTTGGTCAAAGTCAAGCTTTGTAAGTTTTGACTAAGTTTATAAACAAAAATATTAATATATACAATAAAAATCAATATCACTAGATTCATTATTGAATGTACTTTCACATCATATAGATTTGTTATGGTAAATGTTTATATATTTTTCTATAAACTTGGTCAAACTTTGCAAAGTTTGACTTCGGTCAAACCTAATATGCAGGCTAAATAAAAACAGAGGGAGTACTAAGGTTCTGCCAACAGATAAATTTAATGCCTGAATGTTTTTCCTGCACTAGAATATAAATTTGGTAAGGCTAGCTAGTTTGCATGTGAAAACCGTGCCAGTCTATTAAATTACTCCCTCTGATCCATATTAATTGACGTTAAGTGTGCATCAATTGATTTGGATCGGAGGGAGTAGTAATGTCATTGGCCAAATCATGATGTACATGATGATATGAATTGTGTCCTTTTGAGCCATGGTTGAAAATGAATGTATCTATAACTAAAATAAGTCTAGATACAACCATTTCTAAGACAAGTATTTCCGGACGGAGGGAGTACTTATCTGCTTGCCCATATTCCTAGTTGCCTTGCCTCTCTTATCCTTCTCAAGTAGTGGTGGTAATGCTGCTTTAAATGTACCCGTAACCGTCATCGCATGAGCTTTTGAGTCTTTTTTTTTCGTTTATTTAGGTTTAGTGTGAACAGTTAGCCGGTTGCATGGCTATGCTGCATTATGGCTGCACTCTTACTGTCATAAAGCTTGTGTTCTGGGGTGTTGGGAACGATGCCTTTGGTAATTTGATTGAAAAAACCATTATTAGGCAACTCGTG
The DNA here is from genome assembly GCF_002162155.2 of Triticum dicoccoides. NCBI lineage: Eukaryota > Viridiplantae > Streptophyta > Magnoliopsida > Poales > Poaceae > Triticum > Triticum dicoccoides. Next base: position 750,147,358 of record NC_041382.1, read on the forward strand.
TCTATAGTTAGTCACATGTTGAGCAAGCGAAGTTTATACAAGTTTTCATTTCCTGTGGAATCATATTGCTTCAGTTCTCATGGCATTATATTGTTCAAGTCCTCTGTATCCTGTTTGTTGAGATGTATTTTTTCTGGGAAGCTCCAGTTTGACGACTCGACTGGATTTTTACTGCACCGATTATGCAAAGTGAAAACCACCGCGCAGCTGTAAGTGTTTGGGGGTAGATTTCTGAGAGAAGAGGTAGATTGAGGTTTTGGTTATGCAGAGTGCGATTTTTAGGTGGCACACGGAGCGGTCGGTGGGTCCGGCAACCTAGAGCCTTTCTTTTAGCGGTGCTGACTCGAGCGTGTTTATGAGCAGCTGATATCGAAAGTTTCTTGTGCCTTGCACAAGGTGCGAATCCTATTCGCCGACTTGCCGCCCCCCACAAGCATCCTGCATGCAAAGTGACCTGGTGCTTTCCTGTGCTGCTAAACGCTAATCTGCACCCGTAATTTCCTCGGCGTCGACCCGTTTGCTGTCAGCATGGACGCCGTTAAGCACGCGTGCTGCCGGTGCTAAACCTGCCGTGTTACGTGAAGAAACGGGCCTGATCTGACCTGACGTTACACAGATATTTCTCCTCTGCCCGATCTGTCACGGCCGTGTTCTCACCTACCACAGCCGCTGGCCTTCAATGCTCTTTTCCAATAGGCATTTTTTTTCCAATGTGAATCAACCTATGGTTGAGTTGGTTAGGTAGACAGTGGTATCCTCAGAGCATGGTTAATAGTACAGTCAGTTGATGGCTGTATGATATTGCCATGTCATCTATAGCCAATCTTATAGTCTTCAAGTATAATAGTAAGATACAAAGATGTGCTACTTTATTAATACATGGCCCACCTTTCATTCTAGGAGCACGTGCTGCAGCTAGCTCTTATTCTGCTCATCTTCTCTCTCCTCTTCTCTTCCCTCCATGTCAGCAAAAAAACAATATTTTAATCCTTATAGCCTGCTTACATAAGCTTATTATACTTGCTCTCAATCCACTAGGGTTCAAATCCTGGTGCTTGCATTATTCCTGAATTTATTTCAGGATTTCTGCCGATAGGGATGAGTGTATGCGCGTGTATATGAGCGCTTGTGTCTGTACTGATACTAAAAAAATAGGCATTTTCTTTTCAAGAGCCCATGCGGTGCCAGGACGCGGAGGGGACACGTCACGCGCAATCCGCCGACGACGCGCTCCCGACCCGGCGATGTGTATGACTTCCGGGGCCCGCAGGTGCGGCCGCTCCGCTCCCAACGGGCGGGCGAGGACGACCGGCGCTCTCGGTGGGGATCTGGCCGTTTGATCCGACGATGATTATCCCTTCCTTCCGCCTCTCTCTCTCTCTCAAACGGATTTCCTGCCATGCACCGGGTCCTTGTACAATCCAGCGGAACAAAATCTCTCTTCGGTCCTCGGGTTAGTGGAGAATTCACGTCTTTGCCCTCCGCGCACACATCACTGCCCACCTGCCCCTTCTGCCCGTGCTGCCCGCTCCTCTATCCCTTCTCTCTCCAGCATCCTCTTTCTCTCCTCCCTCCCATGGCCATGGAGTCGGCCTAGCCAGTTGTGCCCGTTGAGAGCGCTCATATACCCTCAGAGGCGGACCTCCAGATCTGTGGTCTGTTGTAGTCTCTCTGCTTCCTCAAAACAAGGTAACCTCTCATGTTTACATCGCCTTTATTAACGCATCTCAACTGCTTTTTACACCTGCTTGTGGTAGTATGCATAATCGTATCTTTGTTGTTCATCCTGGTAATTTACCCTAGCCGCTCAAGGTTTGAGTTGGCACCTGTTCTAGGCTCTGCTCTGCTCTGACAGACCACGGCAAATTGTGCTATGAATTCGTTTGCGTGCACCTGCAGAGTCTGAAACCTTCAGGATTCAGCACGGATTTTCTCACTCGCCGAGAGAAATAAATACTAGTGCTCTCGTTTTCTGTATACTCGTTTTTCTCTCTTATCTTTCCCTGGCACTTCTGTGAGCTTTCTGTTCAGAGAAAAGTTGTGTTTTCACGTCTCTTCTCTGACCTACCAGTAGCGGAGGATAGGGTGGAGTTTTGCTAGAATTAGGCGCAACAAAATCGCTTTTTTCTGCCGGCCCAAACCTTGTTGGGAAAGTAGAATGTTGCGGGCGGAGGTTTTAAGGTTTCCTGCTGCTGCCTCTGCCTCTAACTAACGGTAAAAGTAAAGCCTTATCTCTGACTGACGTGTGTTGATTTCTCCTGCCTGCCCACGTGTTCAGCCCCTGCAGCCGCGCCCGGATCGGATGGACACCGCCATGCACCCCGCCGGCGGCCTCGCCGACCTGCTCACCGACAACGCCGGCACCGGCACCGGCACCGAGGTAGTACAAAAATCACATCTCTCTCTGTCGTTTTACTACGTACTATTTTCGTGTGTACTTTGAAGTTCTTTTTTCACCCTCGAGTAGCATGCGTGTATTTTTTTATATATGAAAGAAAGATGTGCGAAAGAAAAAAAAATATCACGGCCGTTCCATCCAGCTTTTGTACCGTTGTGAGAGTGAGATATGGCTTGGACTTTTCCGGATGCGGAACCGTGTGGTGCGCTCTAGGCTGCAGTTTTCGGTTGTGGCCTTCAGTTCCGTGTGGGTGGGCCCCTGCCTCAGCCCGCTCCTTGGTCCTTGCTTGCTTCTTTATTACAGCTCGTTGCCACTCGGCCCCGAATATTCGCTCCCCACAGGCCACGCGAATATGCCTTCAGAGATGCTCTCCCTCTCTGAAGAAAAAACTTCGTCAGTGTGTGGCTTGCTTAACCTGCAAGCAGCAGTGCTAGCAGGTGCTTAGGTCAAGTCAAGAGACGGTATCGCATATTATGCTATGGTTAATCACTTTCTTAAGCGTGAGACAGTATAGCATATTATGCTATGGTTAATCACTTTCTTAAGCGTGAGACAGGCTGTCTTTGACGCTAGAGCTGTCGCTCCTGCGGCCCCACCTGCCTGTGCCTGCTCGCCATTGAGAGTGACACAAGGGACTTTTCTGTAATTATTTGGGGTGGGGGGTCCTCTGACTAGAGATATTTGTGATAGGGTCACTTTCTCATCTCACTGTCCATGTTTGTCCACAAAGCCAAGGGGCTTCGCTGCAAGTGAGCACCACATGATTTTGTCACTTAAGTGCTCCCAACCACAGCATGGTCCAGAGTAGCATAAAAGTACAAGGTATGCAACTGCGTGGACACATGATTGTTGTTATGGAGGCTGTAATATTCCTTCTTTGTGGCACTCTGAAATAGATTCACAAGACAGATAGGTTGAAGGTAAACTGGCTGAGCTATGTATAAATAATAAAACTGAGGTTGTTCAGCCTCTTTACATGAGGGGTGAGATCAGGCTTCACAAGCCTTAAGTTTCAGCTGGTCTGCTCCTTAACTGCTAAGTGCTCACAAACAGTACACAGCAGCCGGTTCTAGGATATCAAACGGGGTTGTTGTTTATTGAGCCGTGCTCTTGTTGCTTACTAATATGAGATGCTAAGTTTACCATTAAGAAAAAGGAATGATCTGCTGCCATGCCCCTCGTTATTTACTAGCTTTTGGCCACTTTACTAATACTTTGTTCTTGTGTTGTGCTTGTGGGTTTTTAAGCTTTGTTTCAAGCTTTGGTCTGGATGCTGTTTGTGCTTGTGGGTTTTTCAGTTTTGTTTCAAGCTTTGGTCTGGATGCTGGTTTTTTGACTTAACTATGTTTGCCTGATCCTTGTACAGGGCATTATTTGTGGCATGCCAGACTTCAAGATGGGTGGAAAGAGGGGCGATGAATCTGCTCCTACTGATGCTGGTGATGAAGATGGCGAAGATGATGACGGGGATGAGGATGGTGACTTCGCGGAGGGCGAAGAGGAAATCTCGGAAGGAGAGGAGTATGACAACCCCAAGGCCAGTGACGCCAAGAAGAAACAAATAGGCGAGGGTGAGGAGAATGGCGAGGATGATGAGGAAGAACAAGAGGAGCAGGACGGTGGAGGAGGTGACGACGATGATGATGATGACGACGATGATGACAATGAGGACGACGACGATGATGACGACGATGTCGCTGCTGAAGACGATGAGGATGGAGTAGAAGAGGAGGATGACGACCAGGACAACGACGATGATGAGGAGGACGATGACGAGGACTCGCTCCAGCCCCCGAAGAAGAGGAAGAAGTGAAGCCCTTCGACGCGGCTGCTTTAGTCACCATGCAATGAGATGTGCCTGTTCTTCACTGTGTTCTGGAAACTTTCCTTAGAGTTAAAAATGCCCCACACGATCACAATGTGTGGGCTTGTAGGAGCGATTAGAGGGAACTTTGTTGTCACCGTTGCTTTGCTTCTGTGGAGTTGATCGAACAGATGTTTCGCTAACATAATTGTACCTGAGTGGCGAAAGCCTCAAGATTTGAATATGTCAGTCAACTCTTTTTATCTCCTTCCGGCATCGTTCTGTGCAATCTTGTTCAGAACACATTGTGTTGGTAGCTCCTTAAATAAGGCCAAATCACATTGTTGATAGCTCCTGGATTTATCGTGGGTGCTGTCTGGTTTCTGCATAATTCTGCTGATGATGGTGACTAGATGATTACGCTAATGTCTAGATATATGGCTTGTTAGTGTAGTACCCCCTCCGTTTCAAAATAATTGTCTCAACTTTGTACTAACTTATTTTAATATAAAATTGTACTAAAGTTATGACACTTATTTTAAGACGGAGGGGGTATCTTCTATATAATTAAACAGAACACATCTCTGTCCAAAAGAAAATAAAAGAACATCTCCCTTGGTCTTTGCACACTGTCCAAGCGGCATGGCTCAGATGTCACACCCATAGGCGTGATCTAGGAAGGTGCCAAAGTGCCACTTGATGCCACCCTTCAGAGAAGTAAGAATCGTTACATCCCTGATAGGAGGTTTCTTTTTCCCTTTGGCGGTTGCGATTGATAAGGCAATCATCCTCTCCAAGCTTCATCAAGGAACCCATGGAGCGGCCAATGGCAGGAAAAGGATCCCAGTGCCTCGGCTCTGACTAATAGTTTAGGTTAGGTGACCGGTGGCGGGAGAGGATCCCAGTGCTCCGTCTCCGGCTAGTAGTTTAGGTTAGGTTTTTTCTCGTAGGGGCGCTATTTGGGTGGATGGTGGCGTTTCATCTTTGAGCTAGTCTTTTCGGCTCTGATTCACCTCGAGTTTGTCCATCGGGACGGAATCAACGGAGCTATGGCCTAGATTTCCGTCGTTTCCTTGGGTCACCGGGATTAGGGTTTCTCGTCGTTCGTGTGCGACGACGAGATTTTGCGTCGGGCGCTTTAGATTGATTCAAGGGTTCAATTTGATGACTGCGGCTATGAGGCGCAGGTCCTTAGGTACACGTGCACTAAGACTTTCCGGCTGTTATCGACAAGATTAAGCGACTCCTATAGGGGAACAGTGAAACGGTGTGTCGGTAGCTTGCTCTAGGTGGTGCAAAGTCCTTGATGTAATCATTGTTGCGTTTGGGATGCTTTGTACATCTTATGAACCTTTATAGTATTATTTGGGTCATTTTTCGCAAAAAAAAACACTAGAGAGTGGCTTATATTTAGATATAGAAAATTAATTCAAATTACAAACATTAAAGATCAATGAACTTGTATGTTGAATTCCAATACTATGATGCATTATCGTGTATCTATCTGGTATTGTTGACAAGCTTTAAACTTATGTGTCTACAAGTCCAAATAAATGTATGTGCTCTTAAATTTGTAAGCGCTGCTACACGAACGATAAATTTACGGCCGACGCCTGCACGATCCTACTTGGCAGAGTCAAGAGCTAGCATGCATGCAGGAAGCGATGTTGAGGAGGACGCATCGTTCGCGGATCGTGCAGACAGTGTCGTGTGTAAAGCAATTCCGTAAATTTGTGGCTCAATTTTTCTTGGTCACAAGATAGCCAGTTGTCCAAGGTCTTTTCCCATATGAGTTTGATTAACGTATGCAAATTTATACTAAAAATGAAAATTTCCATGCATTGCAACGGGCATAAATAGGTTAACCCATGATTTATCTGCCCATATTAATTTGGTTATGCAAAAGAAATATGATTATCACAGAAGACAAAAATTTATTTGGTAAGTAAATAAGAGGTGGGGCAGTTAAGGCGTCTGTCAAGAAAACCCGATGGAAAATCAGATATGGGAGAGGAAAAAATCAAATAGGGAGAGAAGGAGGTGAGAAAGCAAACATAGGTAAGATTGAACAAAATAGGAGGGATTTTTAAATAGTACGATGCATTTAGAATTACAAATGAGGCAATTTGGTACTCTCATACAGTCATACTCAAACTCACTTGTATCTAAAGCATGCCACGTGACAAACCCTAGCCACCAACAATCTCCTCGCCCAGTACGTTGGTTCTCCTCCCCGTCAGACTTCTTGTCACTGAGACCGGGGATCTGGATCCTGTGTAGATTAAAACTTTCTATGTTAATTTTGTGCATCCTTGGCGGTGGGGTAGCCAAGGTGGGGGCGACATAGTGTGGAATAAGTAATTATCGTTTGCAAACTCCATCCTCATCCTGGCATGTCTAGCTTTCGCAGCCAACATCGGTGAGCTAGTGGTATTTTGGAAAAAAAAAACATTTCATCATAGTGTGATCATGGTCTTTTCTTTCAACAATTTGGCAATGAAGTGTTGGTTTGATAACCTGCCTTATGAGGATGTGTCTTTAGGTACGGTGCATTCAATGGTTTAAGATTTTCACCACTGACGGTGGACGGTTGATGTGGCTATTCAAAACTTTCGAAGTTGGTTAATCTTGTGCATGTATGGTCTTATGCGGTTTGTTTTCCAAGTGCGAAGAAGAACATCAGGATGTGATTGGTGGAGCTAGAGATGACTAAATTAGAGTGTTCTAATATAACTTTTAAGTCCAGTAATGTTCTTTGCTAGTCATGTTTGTTCATTCCGTCTTTGATCCGTTGTAAGTCTTCATTTTGTTAATAAACTAACATCTTGGGTCTAAAAGAAACATGTCACGTAGAGGGGAAAACACTTAAGATGGAGATAAATACCATCATATCTTATCAAGACATTGCTCCTATCATGGAACCTGAAGTTGTAAAATGCAAAAGGCATTAGTCCACCAACTTGGGGGCTCATGTTAATAAGCCTTGCTCGGACTGACTGCATCTACATGGCGCGCCGTACTCGCAAATCAATGAAAGTGACAATGGGCAGGGCGTCGTGTACTTGTTGCGATTGTATTTTAAGCATTTTCCCAAATCCTCATTCTCGGTCTTTCCACTCGTCCGCCTCTCTTATTTCTTTAAAAAAATCACGTGTAATTTTATTCAAAGCCAACAACCATTACTTGTACAATGTTTTGGATCATAGACCCAAAAATTGCAGAATAACTCCTACACTAAAATTACAATAAAACATCTTGAAGATTTAGTCTCTGCAGCGACAATCCTCACAAACATGAACTACTACCAAGGCCTCCATAAATACAAGATCAGCCTCTTTCGTCTGTGTAGCGACTAAGGTGCATGACAAAGAACAACCTCACCTTAGGTATCCACTCCCATGACTTCTTCTCGCAGGATCAGGGCCGGCAACAGAGCTACAAATCCATCATGGTAGCCCGCCTCAGCCCTGAGTCATCTCGCGCTACCACTGTCACTACAACACGACTCACATTAGAAGGCGTTTTAAAATGCCTCCCAAAGTCTCTAAAATGCCTTCAAATATGTTCTGGGGCGTCTTTGAAAATTGCTAGAAATGGTCGTGAAGGGGAATGTTAATCAAGGCGTTAAACAATAATGCCTCGGAAGACTTAATTCGACGGCGTTTTTGAAAAGTGCCGCTAAACTCCAGCAACAGGAAAACGTAAATAGTATTACTTGGGCTGAAATGGACAGGCCCGTTAGCGCAGGCTCCTTCTCTCGTAGCTGTTATCCTGAAGCAACCTGATTGCCCTGTCTTTTTAAGGTGGTCAAACTACTGTTCCCTAAGCAGTATGGGACTAAAACTGCTTTGCCTGAGACGCAGCGAACGAACTGATTGGTCAGCACCGCCGCCAAAATACATCTACTCCATCATATGAATCTTCAGGAACCATGCATCATTAGCTTCGCCTGTTCAGGTTGAGATGACAAATTCGTTTAATTTTGTTTTCAGCAAGTGACGAGGCAGATTTTTTGTATTTCTCTCCCAACTCCGGCGACACGTGTACCGGCGACCATAACTTCTATATTTCTTCCCTGCTCAGAGACAATGAATCATCGATTTTACACCGCTGGGCCTCGTTGGATTGTTCGAACACAGCACATCTTGTGTGTAACAGCTGATCACCGACCAGTACACCAGGGTAGCTGTCTGTACTCCAATGGGAAGGGATGTCTTTTAACATATATATACACAGGCATGTCTCACGGTCCAAAACAACGTCACCGTCTTCTCCAGCGCCGGCGTTCGGCTGCCTCGACGTTGCGATTAAACGGCGACACCCGCGAGCTGAGAGTCTCATTCATGCGCATAGCAGCAGCTCGGCCACCTGCGGTCACCACCTTCATTCCGGGGCAATTTTCTAAAACGCCTTCATAGCTGATCAATCCGAGGCACTTTCCTAAATCGCCTCCATAGCTACATCAATCCGAGGCACTTTCTTAAATCGCCTCCATAGCTACATCAATCAGAGGCAGTTTCCTACAACGCCTCCATAGCTGCATCAATCCGAGGCACTTTCCTAAAACGCCTCCAAAACTGATCAATCCGAGGCGTTTTCAAGGTGCCCTTAAAAAAATGCCTTCAATCAACGACCGTGGTGTAGTGTGTGTGTCGGTGCACATGGAGTGGGACGGACATTGGCCAGATGTCCACAAATGGTACACTACTTATCAAGGCTTCTACGGCAGAGATGCGTTGGCATCATAGTGTCTAAGGGTCCGCGAGGGTAGTGGTGATTCGTGAGTAATAACATTGTTTTCCCGTCCAGTTACGTGTTTCAAGATCGTCCTTGGTCGGGATAACTCCTCTTCAAAGATACCATAGAAAAATCATTATTTTTTAGAGGAACTTGTATTTTTCCAAATTGATCCCTTATTGCCAACTGGCGAGTTGAAAGATACAAGCACACGATACATTGGGACAACTGAGAGCGGAACTCATCGCACCCTTGCAATATGGACAAATGCCTCGGAGCGCACTTTCAGCGCACGGCGTCAACGGTGCACTTTATCTGCCGCGTTCGTGGCGTGCATCGAGATGTAACTAAGGTCTGCCAGCCTGTTATATAGCTACTGCAACTGACAATATACTATTCGTCCTACAGAGCATAATACCCGTGCCTTGGTCCAGTATAACATGCGCAGCTATATGTGTGCCACCGTGCATTCTTAACCTATCCTAGGTTTGGAACTAGTTCGAGCTGAGAGTGGTATCTGTTCTTCGCACACATTGTGCCGGAGCTTAAATGCTGATATCGCACTGGAGACTGGAGTCTGATAGACCCCACTAGTTTCGGGTGAGCAGTGGCACCGGTTCTCTATATCTTTAGTGTGTGGGGTGGTGGTCATCGTCACAACACAAAAAACACGCGAGGAGCGAGGAGCGCCGATCTGCCATTCGACAAACTTCAGATGTTAATGGAGTTTGTCGCCATGGAAGGAAATCTAAGGTACATATTGAAATTTGCAGTTGCTTAGTTTATAGTCCCAAACGTACTATCGATTGTCAATGATATGGCTTTTGTAGATCTCCTTCAAGCTTGATCCCGCACGGATTCACATCGTGCGATCGTGATCTGGATGTGCTCGCCACCCCAACAAAGTGCGCGTCCGGATCATCACGAGCATGCTCGATCAGTTGCTGAAGTTGTTCTAGTCCGTGAAGAAATTTGCTGATTGATGGTGGAGAGGGTGAACTAGATGCCATGCGGGTAGCAATATCCAGGCTGCAGCGGCAACGTAAGATGATGCTGTTCGCACTGCTAGCGTGCATAGTGATCGGCGCTAGCGTCCTCATCCATTTTGGAGACTGAAAGCTGATCTGGTGAATTTGTTAGAATATGTCTAGCCTGAATGCAATCGAACACGGTTGTTATCATGGGACTTGCTTGCTCTAGTGTATGCTTGGATTATATTTCTCAAGCATTGTATCCGTTTGAACAAAGCGTACCAATATGTATGTGTATGGCCCGTGGGGCTTGCTGGCTGTAATGTCTGGTTTAGTTATATTTTTTAAGCATTGTATGCGTTTGAACAAAAATCGTATATTGCACCGAGTTCACAGCTAGAAGAAAATGCAAGAAATCTTGAATGTTGTCAGGGACGGGCGTGACCGAAAATAATTCTGAAAAATATATCAAATCCGACTAGGGTACATTCCTCTCCTGAATACTGACATGCTGAACTCCGAAAAGATGACCACAGAGTGTTTATAGATGATCTGATATGCTGCACTGCTGTGTTATGTGCATCGGATCGGTTCCGTTCAAGCTTCAGAATTTCGTGCAGGGTGGCGATGCGTGCCAATGCTATGTGTTTCCTGTTGGAATGTACAATGAACGTGAATACTCTGTGGTATGGACTTGTTCCAGTACAAAATTCATCTACATACCTTTGTGGTCGGGCTCTGAAGATTTTCGCCGTCGGTATTTCCTCGTGATGTAAATCGAACAAATGCCTGACTGCTCACTGCAGAGCGAGCAAGCTAACGTAAGTATATTCCTTCTTGTTTTATGAAGCTTGGCTAAATCATAAGATCAAAATGGGGGGTCTTGATATTACCTTGAGAACTTTTCAGTCATTACCGTGGGGTATGCTCTAGTCCATCCAATAGAATTGCAAGGCAAGCTAGAGTACATTGATTCCGCACATTTGAAAAATGCCCTGGGGGAATAATCCTACTACCTTGAAGCATTCGCAATTGACTCTGCTTGAATTCTCGTCTAATGGCTTCGATACTATGAATTCAGCGGCCTGTGTTAATTAATCTGAGGTGAGGTTAATTAATCTAATGGCTTCGATACTATGAATTCAGCGGCCTGTGTTAATTCAGCGGCCTGTGTTAATTGTACATCCTTCAATTCTCGTCTAATTGACCCATAGCTTACAACAAAAATCTGTGCCGTATCATGAGCTGTGTTAATTAAAAAAATAGTGTTACGGGTGGGTCTATTAATACATTCACCATCATTAATGGTGGTCGACGACGAGGGTCTGTGTTTTTTAGATTTTGAGAAACAAAAGGACGCATCCCCTGTTCTGCCAAAACAAATGAATGCAATGCTAGAGTGGCAAAGAAAAATGATAAATAAATGCTCGGTAAGGGCACGCTTCATGGTACAAAATGTTACCTGAGGTGAGGTGGCACTTGTTGCAACCAGTTCCAAAATGCTCCCCCTTAAGGTGCGAGCTATGCACTCTACAACATGGATGACCGCGGGGGTCCAGGACCAAAATCAGGGCAATACGGTGGAAACCGCGTGAGATACTGCAACGTGGAATGAACTGCAATGTTCTTATACACAGGCGCAGTTAATGCTTGCCGTGCACTGAAGTCACTTTTCGCTCTGGTCCATCTCTTTAACGCCTGCTCTCCCTTCCCCATTTTTTTCTCCTCTAGCCCTTATTTGCTTCAGGAGAGCAACACTTAGTCAAATGGGGAAGCTATAGTGGGACCACCTGTGGACACCGGCACCGCCACACAACTCGTCGTCGCCCAACTGCGGGACCACATTGTCATCCATGGCACCTCCCCGCGGCCTCGCCTCCCTCCCTCACCGTCTCCAGCGAGATTTTAACATACTTTGTTCACCTTTTCGTCTTACCCATCGCTTCTCCTCGACTTCCAGCAAAGCCGCACCACGCATGGAGGGAAACCTACATAAGGAAATATAGTGAAACCTGACTGCCCACCGCCATCGCCAATTCTGAAGAATCATTGCATATCGGACCACGTCATCATGCCACTAGGAGAAGGATGAAGAGAAGAAGCGCCCAAGTCGTGGCCCTGTGGAGGACGAATTTTGTCTACTTTGTCGAATGATCCATCGTTGCACGTTCACGTCGCGCGCGATGAGCCTCTACCATAAGCTCATGGCCATCACCTAGAGGCGGAAAAGTCATCGTTGACCTTGTAGAAGGAAGAAGGAAGAAGGAAGAATAAATTACAAAAGAAGCTTTCATGCGGGGTCAGGTTTATTTTGGGATTAAGTTTGGAGGTTGGCCTAGACGACAAAAGTGTAACCCTCAATATAAGAAATTGAAGGATGGGGGATGAGATGGGGGCATTAAAAGAATAGGTAAATACATCCGTGGTGCTTCAACTTGCCACGGATATTCAGTTTAGTGTCTGAACTTGAAAAATACATCGAACTGGTTGTAAAACTTGGCACGAACGTGCAAATACGGTGCTAATCACATCCGTCGACGTAATGTGCGTCGAGGTGACACCGTATACAGGGGCGGAGCCAGGGGG
>NC_041382.1:750160318-750187680 GCF_002162155.2 Triticum dicoccoides
AATTTTAGTAGCAGCGATGAGTAATTAACAACGAGATTAGATCAATATATGTACTCGGCCCCCCTATACTCGAAACCTGGCTCCGCCACTGACCGTATATGACTGATGTGGCACAGACATGATGTGGGGTCCACTTATAATTACGAAACATAATTACTGGAATGGTAAACGTCTCTATGATTAGTGGGCCCTCCTGTCAGTACCTTAGCAAAAATAAAATAAAAATTGCAAAAACTGGGATCGAACCAGCAGCCTGATGGCACATTGCCTACGCTAGCCACCAAATAGAACAAGTTTTCACATTAAACTAGGCCCCTTAAGCATAATATACTTAACCACAAACTCCTGTGTCCTGAAACGGGATGCAGCCAGCGGCCCATATTGCACACGTTATTTTTTTACAGTAAATAATACGTAAATAATAATCATAATAATAAAAATACGATTCAAATATTCATGTGTTATAAGAAAGTACTCATGCCACACAATTATCCATGTGCACACAAAGTAAATATATAGAGGTATACCCTATAAAATAAAATAAATTATTAAAAAATAATCCTGCAATGTATAGAAATATTAACTTATTATTTAGAAAATACTATTTTTAGAACAAAATTATTATTTATAAAATATATTTTAAATTTTATTATTTAGAAAAATAATTAAACACTCATGGATTATATTAAAAAGTATTTTCGAATAACAAATTAATATTTCTAAAAATTACAGAAACATTTTTAAGTAAGATATTTTATTACAAACCTCTATATATTTATTTTGTGTGCACACGGATTATATAACACATGAATATTCAAATCTAGCTTTTATTATTATGATTATTATTGACATACTTCTTACATTACAAAATAATGTGCACAAAATGGGCACAGGCTGCAACCCATTTATGTATGCAGGAGTTTTCGGTTCACATACATTAAGCATGAGGGGGTTACATTCTCTTGAAAACATGTTTAGTGGAATGGTGAGCGCAGGTATTTCCCAATCGTTAGGTCGCAGGTTCAATGCCCGTCTTGTATATTTTTATATTAATTTTCTTACTAATTACTTACCGACAGATGGCCCCATTAGTCATAGGGTTATATATAGTACTCAAGTAATTCAGTTTTGTAGCTATAAATGGGCCCTACATCATGTCAGCCATACACGATGCCACGTCGACGCGCTTTATCTGTATGGATAGAATTAGCATCGTATTTGCACGTTCGTGTCAAGTTTTAGAATCAGTTCGGCGTATTTTTCAAGTTCAGACACTAAAATGAATATCGATGACAAGTTCAGGCACCACCAGTGTATTTACCTTTAAAAAAAATAGGGATGGACATAAGATGCCTGATATAGCTATAAACAAAGTGTGGATAATCATTCGGTTATCTGTGGCTACGCTCGATTGTCGATTCCATCGATGCGTGCTATGCTACATTACTATGTTCATCCTGGCCGGCCTCGAGAAAAAGAGCCAAAGACTTGCAGGAAGCCAAAACGGTAATATTATTACCAGGAAAAAGAATATTCTTTCTTTCTACGTGCATATAAAAGAGAAGCATCGATCAGACCGCCTTGGAGGTCTGAAGGAGCAGCAATGGCGCAAGAGATAGAGCACACCCAGCTCTCTGTCCGCGGCCTCAACCTGCACATTGCTCAAGTAGGAAAAGGTTGGTGGCTTTTCTCTCCGTTGTCATAGCCATGGCGACGGCCAGCAGAGTAAGTGAGCAGCTAATGGATCTGTGCATGCTTTGTGTTCATCTTGTAGATGAGCTTGGGACGGTGGTGTTCCTGCACGGCTTCCCGGAGATATGGTACTCGTGGCGCCACCAGATGCAGGCCGTGGCCGCCGCAGGGTACCGCGCCATCGCGCCGGACTGCCACGGGTACGGCCTGTCGGACCAGCCGCCGGAGCACAAGGAGCCCTCCTGGGAGGACCTCGTCGCCGACGTGCTCGCCATCCTCGACGCCCTCTCCATCCCCAAGGTAAGCAGCACCACCGAAGAAAACCATGGCCCCAAGTCCCAACTCCCAAGCGTCCATGAGTGACCGACGTCTCGTTTCCTTTCCTCGTGCGTGCGTGCGTGAGTGCAGGTGTTCCTGGTGGGCAAGGACTTCGGTGCCATGCCGGCGTACGACTTCGCGCTGCGGCACCCGGGACGCACCCGGGGCGTGGCGTGCCTGGGCATCCCCTTCAGCCCTGTGCCCTTCGACTTCGACGGCATCATGCCGGAGGGCTTCTACCCGCTGCGGTTGTCGGCGTTCTGGAAACGGGGTCCCCAGACTTGCCTGCTTATGGCCTGCGGCATGGCTTAAAGGGGGCTCAGCACGGCCCATCTTCATCAATACAAACTCAAGACCCTCGCGAAGGGCCAAGCCTCGCGGGACGGACGACGCGAATCTTTCTCTGACACGGCCTCATCAGGCTGGCTCGCAAGGAGACGGAGAGATCAAGGTGGGGTATCTCACGAGGTGCCCGTGACGCAAGCCATGATGACCAAGAGTGTCAGGCGGGTGCCAGCCCGTGCAGTGTTCTCCTTTCCCCTTGATGCAAAGGGGGCAAGCGCAGCCGTGGAGTACCGAGGCATCAAGCAAAGGTTGCCATTTCGGTGCAACAAGACCAAGACCAGGTCATTGTGGAGCCCAAGACGGCGTCACCACCAGAGTTTTGTGCAGGCGAAGACTATTTTTGTTAGAATAACTGGTACTAGCTGTCCCCTTTCAAATTAGCCTGCCATTGTTGGCTCCCTTCCCGCTCGATATTTGGAAAGAGGATCAGGGCCTCTATAAATAGGACCAGCCACCCGCAGGATGAAAAGAGGGGGGAGAGAGGCATCATCAGTTGTGAAGAGAGAGAGAGAGAAGGGTGACTGGACTCCTCCCAGCAGTTCATTGCCCCAGCCAAGAACAGGCCCTCGCAAGGTTGTTCTTCATTGTTTCCAACAAGCTTGAGTTTGCTCAATTCGGAGCTCATATGCAGAAGTTATGGCAGTTCTGGTTTTCTTGAGAGTGGTTTTTGTCTGGTCCCAGCGGTAGTACCGCGTGCCCCAGCGGTAGTACCGCTTGGAGCTCTCAGCCGTTGTACCGCTGCTTCCGGGCGGTGGTACCGCCAACTTGCTCAGCAAAGACTTGGGCGGTTGTTCCGGCCAGGCACCGCCCAAGTACCGGTCAGGCCTCTATTTTGATGCGGTACTCGGGTGGTGGTGGCCCAGTTGGTCCGGTCGTACCGGTACCACCGGTGTCCGGAGCGGTTCGACCGCTCAGGACTTAGCCGCCCGAGCGCTCAAGGCCATGCGGTTGCACCGGCCCGGTACCGCTCGACTACCGCACTCAGGGGTGACTCCCTTCTGTTCCTATGCGGTGGTTGAGCGATGGTTGGGCGGTTGGTCCGGTTGTTCTTCTCAACCGGTGCTACCGCCTGGTCGCCCGGTTGTACCGCCTGGTAGGGTTTTGCACGTATACTGTGAGTCCCGGTTGTACCGGGACCAGGAGCGGTAGTACCGCTCGTGTGCGGGCTGAGCACATAACGGTTGGATTTCCCCCTCCTATAAAAGGGGGTCTTCTTCCCCATTGAACCTAACCCTTTTGAGCTCGTGTTCTTCCCCCTTTATTGACCTTCTTTGAGCTTGCTAACTCTCATTCCCTCCATGGATTCTTCCTAGTTTTTGAGGGAAAAGAGAGAGGGGATCTAGATCCACATTTCCACCAATCACTTTTTCCTCTATGTGAGGGGAACCCCTTGGATCTAGATTTTGGAGTTCTTGGTGTTCTCCTTCTTGTTCTTCCTCTTATTTTCCTCCCTAGCATTAGTTGCTCCGGTGGGATTTGAGAGAGAAGGACTTGGGTACTCCGTGTGCCCTTACCATTGCATTTGGTGCATCGGTTTGAGTTCTCCACGGTGATACGTGGAAGTGAAGTTTGAGAAGCTTATTACTCTTGGGTGTTTGGGCACCCTAGAGCTTGTTCCTCTTGGGTGCCTTGGCGCCCTAGACGGTTGGTGTTGTTCCGAGCTCAATCATTGTGGTGTAAAGCACCGGGCAAGCGTCGGGGTCTCCAATTAGGTTGTGAAGATCGCCCCGAGCAATTTGACGGGTACCGGTGACCGCCCCCAAGGGTTGCCATTTGTACGGGTTCGGTGACCGCCCTCAAGGGTCCCTTAGTGGAATCACGACATCTTACATTGTGCGAGGGCGTGAGGAGATTACGGTGGCCCTAGTGGCTTCTTGGGGAGCATTGTGCCTCCACACCGCTCCAAACAGAGATTAGCATCCGCAAGGGTGTGAACTTCGGGATACATCATCGTCTCCGCGTGCCTCGGTTATCTCTTACCCGAGCTCTTTACTTATGCACTTTATTTTGTGATAGCCATATTGTTTCTTGTCATATATCTTGCTATCACATAGTTTCTTATCTTGCTTAGCATAAGTTGTTGGTGCACATAGGTGAGCTTAGTTGTTTTAGGTTTTGTGCTTGACAAATTAACCGCTAGGTTTATTCCGCATTTGTTCAAGCCTAAATCGTAATTATTTTAAAACGCCTATTCACCCCTCCTCTAGGCGACATCCACGATCTTTCAAGCGCGACGCTCCCGAGCGCGCTCGAGCACGTCTTCCACACCATCATCTGCCCCAAGCAAGCGCCGGGGGCCACGAATCAGCACTCCCCCTCCGGGCAGGGGGCTGGGGGTTGGCACCCTCGCGACGGCCAGGCATGCCGCGCCATAAGCCCGGCCTGGAGCCAGCCCGTCCCCAGGTGAAGAGCGCAGGGAGCGCATCAGCCAATCGCAGTCCACGACCAGGTGAGAAGCCCACGACAGGCTGGCTATGCCACGAGAAGGCCCGCGAAGGAGGATCGCGAGGTGCGCAGGGCCACAATACGCCTCGGGACGGTTCGCCTCTTCGATCGCCCTCACCACAAGGGCTCCGCTGCTCGGAGTGCTTGAGGATGGCGGAGGGGGCGAAGCCAAGGGGGATGGCTGCTCAGCCGTCTCCGCAAGTTCGGCTGGAAGGGGCCTGCGGAGCAAGGGTCAGTAAAAGCAACAGAAGAATCGGGAGCTGGAAAAGGAGAAGGCTTACTCATCAGTGGCGAAGTACTTCCTATGCTTCAGCAGGCGACAAGGGTAATCGTCGCCCAGGGCCTCCCTTCTCTTCCGGAGGGCCTCAAAGTCCACGCCGAAGCGGCCTAAAAGTTGGGCGCAGGGATCAACCAGCGACGAAGATGGAGCGTCAAAGCGATCTGCGTCAGGGGCGCCTGCCTGATGTGCGCTGCCGATCGCCTCGCCAGGAGAAGCAGCCGGAGCCTCAGGGGCCTTAGTCGTAGGCGCAGAGGGCAGCTGCTTGTCACCCTCAGCCTCAGCGGCACGGGCCCCAAGAACTGCTCCCTCATGAGTATCGTCCGGCGCTGTCACCCCGCCGAGAGCCCCCTCGGCCTCAGGTGCCTCATGCCTCCCTGCTCCGCCGCTTGAGGAAGAGTCGCCTTGGCCGACTGGAAGGGCAGTCACCACCACTGGGTTCTCGCGAGGCCCCTGGAGGCCGGCGGGGCGCGGCCCCCACTCATCAAAGATAGGCATCTGCTTCGCAAAATCGCCCCTGCTCTGGCAGAGGTACAACAAGGCCCCTCCCTGCTGGATGCTGCCGGGGTTGGGGTCCCCAGTCAGGGTCAAGAGCGCTGTCCTCAGCGCTTCAGGAGTCAGGTCCTCTTTCTGGAGCCTCATACGATCATCGCGTCCGCTGAAGGCCCACATCCGGCGGGAGTGGCGTTGGAGAGGAGCAACGCGGCGTAGCAGGAACTCCTTCACCACCTTGGGCGCTGTCACGCCAAGCAACCTCAAGAACGTGAAGCGGTGCCAGACGAAGACGAGCCAGGGGCTCTCAAGTGTCTCCTGGCCCCAGCCCGAATTGGGGACAACAGGCGAAGTTGGCTCCGATAGCAGGGGGCTGGGCACCCCTGCGTCCACATACAGCCACCGCTCGCGGAACCCAGCCGCGGGCAGGGGGAGCTTGAAGTCAAACCCAGAGGCCGCTGTCTCAGACGCGGCAACGAAGCTCACGCACGCCCAACATTGGGTAGGGTCGACAAGGCGCAGCAAGAAGAAGTGGCGCAGCAAGGCAACCGAAGGAAGGATGCCCATCATAGCCTCGCAAACAAAGACGGAGACCGAAAGGAGAGTGATGGATTCAGGACCCAGATGCATCATGTGGATCTGATAGTGGGAAAGCACGACATTGAAGAAATCAGAAAAGGGAGGAACCAGACCCGTCCACAGGGCGTCGGCAAAATACGGGACCTCGGTGACTATCCTGTCGATGGAGAAGTGGGACGCGGGCCAGGCCGTCGTCCTCCCGCATTCGTTGAAGATAGTGGCCAGAGCCGAGCTGACCTTGCCCAAGCCCTCGGCGGGGGCCGCCAACGGCGGCGGGCAAGGCGGAGACACGGGTTTCTTCCCTCTTCCCTTCTTCGTCGGAGCCATGGTGATGGGAAGGGGGGGGGAGGTTCGAGATTGGGTTGAAAACAGAAGCCGAAGTTCGAGCAGAGGAAGGACAGAGGGCGCTCGAGCAACAGAAAGGGGAACGGCTGTGTACGACTACGAGTCCGCCTAGCATGGCGCAAAATAAGGAGGGCGTGGAGGAACAGTGCCGCCCACGTCCAATCAACCGCCACGCGGCGTCCAAGGCCGTCGGCTGTTAGGGCCCGCGGCGCTTCGCTCTTGCCCTTCCGCCTCCCTGCACGGCCAAGTCCGGGCGCGCCTTGGGCCCGGGGGCTACTGTCGGCGTTCTGGGAACGGGGGTCCTCAGACTTGCCTGCCTGCGGCCTGCGGCGTGGCTCAAAGGGGGCCTCAACACGGCCCATCTTCACCAACACAAACCCAAGACTCTCGCGAGGGGCCAAGCCTCGCGGGGAGGACGACGCGGAGCTTCTCAGGCACGGCCTCATCAGGCTGGCTTGCGAGGAGGCGGAGAAATCAAGGCGGGGTACCTCACGAGGTGCTCGTGACGCAAGCCATGACGACCAAGGGCGTCAGACGGGTGCCAGCCCGCGCAGTGTCCTCCTTTCCCCTTTGGTGCAAATGGGGCAAGCGCAGCCGTGAAGTACCGAGGTATCAGGCAAAGGTTGTCATTTCGGTGCAACAAGACCAAGACCAGGAGAACTGCAAGATGGAGGTCATTGTGGAGCCCAAGACGGCGTCACCACCAGAGCTTTGTGCAGGCGAAGACTACTTTTGTCAGGATAACTGGTACTAGCTGTCCCCTTTCAAATTAGCCCGCCATTGTTGGCTCCCTTCCCGCTCGATATTTGGGAAGAGGACCAGGGCCTCTATAAATAGGACCAGCCACCCGCAGGATGGAAAGAGGGGGGTGAGAGGTTAGAGGTTGGAGAGAGGCATCATCAGTTGTGAAGAGAGAGAGAAGGGTGACTGGACTCCTCCCAGCAGTTCATCGCCCCAGCCAAGAACAGACCCTCGCGAGGCTGTTCTTCCTTGTATTGTTCGTCACTATCAGCCCAAGAGGCAATCCACCACACCACACACTGGAGTGGGGTATTACACCACAACGGTGGCCTGAACCAGTATAAATCCTGTGTCTCTTGTGTTGTTCTTTCCATAGCTTAGATCTTAGCGTGGCAGAGGGGTGCAGGTAGGTAGGAGGCGAAATCTCCGCGCGCACCTCAGTGTTCGAACCTCAAGGGTCTGCCGGAATCCGAAATCCGACAGCGGTGGCGCCAGCCGGGGCGGGCGGAGGTGGACTTTGGGCGGTACAACATCCGGTGCGTGGTGCGCACCATCTACGTGCTCTTCTCCGGCCGCGAGGTCCCGACCGCCGAGCAAGGCTAGGAGACCATGGACCTAGCCGAGAGCTCCGCGCCCCTGCCGGAGTGGTTCACCGAGGAGGACCTCGACGTGTACGCCGCGCTCTACGAGAACTCCGGCTTCGGGTACCCGATCAAAATGCCGTACGGGTCGCTGGACAAGATGGCCACCCAGCTGGAGGCCAGGTTCGAGGTGCCGGTGCTGATGGTGATGGGGGAGAAGGACTACGTCATGAAGCTGCCGGGGTTCGAGGCCGCCGTGAGGGGCGGCATGATGGCCGGCTTCGCGCCTGACCTCAAGGTCGCCTTCGTCCCGGAGGGCAGGTATTTCGTGCAGGAGCAGTTCCCGGCGCAGGTTAACGAGCTCCTCCTTGGTTTCTTGAAGGATCACCCGTGATCCTGGGCGTGGTGGGGATGACACTGTTTACAGTAGTGTAGTTGCAACTGGCAACGGTGAACGGTCGCTTGCCTTGCACAGCGACCACCACGTGTATCATTGAAGCAAATATCCAAGTCCAAATGCCCATGTATACATTTTTCATCCCAAGTCTTATTCGATGTCAACCAAAATGTGTGTCCCAGACCCGGCGATTACGGCTTGGTTGAAGCATTCGACTTTAGGTGTTGGGTTTTGGTGTGAGGTCTGGGCATGCGGCCTGGACAAAACGCACCTCTTCATCAAGTTGATAGGAGTAGCGACAGATGGTGCCAAGACAGTGGTTTCAGACTTATTGATGTATTACTTTATAAGGCCTTAGTGAATAATTAATAAAATGGTTGTATGCATCGCCTTGATGAAGAGGCCGGGGTCATCCTTCTTTTCGAAAAAAAATCATTGTATTGGAGAGATGTAAGTTTGTAAGTTATTCTAAAGTAACAAAATAAACTAGTGAAATAATGTTCCTTCTTATCTTATTCCCTCTCAGCTCATCTGAACAAACAACCCACAATTTGTCATATATGAAAACAAATTCAATAAAAGGACATATACAACCCACCATCTATCATTAGCTATTCTTGGAAAGTGTCTGACTAGCCTATAGACCAATGAACATTTATATGTTTGTACATTTTGCCTTCCACTGCTTCTTTTAATTTTACCTTTTTACGAGTAGAGATACATTTCTGTTGCATTGTATAAAAAATGATTTGCATGATTTGAGTTGTCATGTGTGATGTGTGAGGTCGTCCTTCTTGAACTAAAGCTTATGAGGGACAAGGAGGAAGTTTCTGTGCCTCAAGGGTCTTGAAGTAAAGGAGTTGTCCTATGGACAACCTCTACTCTCCGGCGTGCTAACATATTATCTTTTACAATAAGGCTTTTGCCAACTCTTCAAGTGCAAACAAATCAAACTTGGCCAACTACACTTGCAATGTTAAAGATGCTTTGAAAATACTGCAAATTAAGATTTGGTATCACTAAACTTAATATAAGTTGTCCTTTACATTTTAATAGGTTATAGTTTTGTCGTACTGCACAAAAGCATCAACCGTAAGTGAGGCCAAATAACTTGCCTTGGTTAATACGTCAAGTTCAGTATGACTAGGATAATGTAGAGGAAGGAGCCGAGGTAGAATACAAGTGTTATATCTTATGGTTTTGACGACGAAGCTGATTAGAACACCTTTTCTCACCAGCAAAAATGTGGATCCACGAGGTGCTGTGTTGTTGATAACTTGACCCGGAAGGGAAGGGGAGCGCATAAGGGTCAAATGTTCCGAAGGACATTGCTGTGACATTGTGATATGCTTACCCTTTGCTGTATTTAATGTGTAGTGTTGTGTGAACATCAAAGTAGCGGAATGAATGTATTAGATGTGTATACGTGTTATGTGAACATCCCTAATCATCCTTTAGAGCGAGGGATTTGTTATCGGAGCGAAGGTCCAGCCCATGTAGCTCTTTCTAACTAGCTCAGTCTAGATAAAAATTAACCCATGAGCCAAGTTCATGGACTAATATATTACATTTTACAAATTTTTATGGAAAGTTCATATATCTCATGTACAATTATCTTTTTTCACTCATGTGAAGCTCTAGAATGATTTCCGCAAAAAACCCCCTCTAGAATGATAATATCTCATACTCCCTTTGGGACAAGTTTTTTCTGAACGAAGGAAGTACGAAGATACAAGTGAGTGGAGTATCTAAACTCATGTTTTATGCATAACTCCATTTACTTGAAAACACTTAAAAAATTTATTTAAACTATGCAATAGAGGCCTGATCGTACTCCGGATCGGGCCAAGGTAGGCTTAACAAAGGAGTCCGAAAATGCCAACCCCAAACCTGACCCAAAACACATGAATAGTAAATTTTGCCCCATCTTCTAAAAAAAAGTAATTTTTGCCCCTTGAAGATTCGATTATTTAGATCTGATGAGTTTATATTATTGTGTCCAGCTTTTTTTGTTGGTCTAATTCTTTGTGGAAGTGAAATCTTACATCGACATCATGGTGAAGATGTAGTGATTCGACGGCCTGCACTTCTAGAGGATCATCCCTGGCTCAAGTACGTTCATCGTTCGTGCGGGCGAAAGAGTGACAACACCGTTGCTCCAGTCCAATTGTAGCTTCTTTACCAAAGTCTTTGGAGTATTTCTTCGAGCAGAGATTGATACCGCGAAGAAGGTGATTTTAAGAGATTTCATTGTAATTCTTAGTCATAGGAGTTACTTTGCATTTTTTTGAATTTTAGATCATGGATCAGTGTACATGTAATTGTTTTTTTTTGAACATCAGTACAGACACAAGCGCTCATATACACTCGCATACACTCATCCCTATGAACGCACACACACACCTTACCTCTATGAGCACCTTCTAAAGACTGAGCTGACATATCATCTTGAGATTTACGAAGTCACTGTAGACGCCTCGTCGTCGACGGAAACGTCTCCTCCCACTTTGTTATGAGTATGAATAAAGTTACAAATGTTTCTAAAAATGTAGTTTCTGCCCCTAAAAACATGACTAGTATTTATTCCTCAAAAAAGTATGAATAGTAATTTTATTATTATTTAACTGAATTATTTTTGGATTATTTAAATACATTATTATACCTATTTTCTCCCCTAAAATACCGACGTCCCAGTTTCGAGTTTTTTCCGAGCTTCTGGGCCAGGCTTTGGGCGAAAAAGCTAAGCACGAGTCGGGCCCGGATGCCGGGTTTTCGGCCCTGGGCCTTTTACCCGGGCTTCCCTCAGGTTTACCCGTGACTTTTACAATCTACTCCTAAGAAATTCCTTTTACCATTCGCTCGAAATTTTGTCTAAGAAAACCATTCGCTCGAAAATTGCCTAAAAAAATCGTTCGAAAAATAAAAATAATTCCTTTTATTATCAGAAAAACAGTCTCGTATTCTCCCGAAGCCGCACATAACCAGGCCGCGTCGCACGGCCGTCTTCCCCGTTCTCCCCCCGCCGCTCCCCCTCTCCCCCGCCGTCGCCTGCTCGCCCCCGCGGCGCAAGGCGGTGACCCTGCAGGACGATCGGAGCCGCGTCGCTCTTCGCCTCCTCCGCTCTCCCCAGCGGCGAGTAGACCGAGACGCGGAGGCCTCCCCCGGCATCGCCCGCAATGTTGCGCCGGTACGGGCACCGACCTAGGTTTCCGCCCCGCCGAATTAGGGTTTCCACGCCTAATGCCCTGCTCTCTCTTCCATTGCAGGTGCGTGCGGGATCTGTACCCGCTGCGGTCCCTCAGGAGGATCCCCAGGCCGATCTCCAGCGAGGTAATCAAGCGTCCCCGTTATGTCTCATGGCTCGATCCCCATTAGGACGGTCTCTGGTGGTTGCAGCTGGTCGAATTGCTTGCTCTGGTAGGCGTGTGCTGGGCTGAGAATTCGGTTGCTTGTGAGAGCTTATCTGGGATTGGTAGATTCGTTGATTAAGCTGCCAGTGGAGGGGTTGTGTTATGGGTGTTCATGTCTGATTAGTTTTTGGGAATGCTGCTCGTCCTGTCATTTGTTTTAGTTAACATAGCCCGTTTGTGTTCATCTGATTTGAGATGAGATTAACTAAGGGCTGTCTGTGTTTGGAGCATGATGCTGTGGTACATGTGGCAATGTTTGGAACTTAATATGAGTTGACATTAGCTTAGTTGGTAATGAAAGAATCCAATTAGATTGGCCTGACATGAATCATGTATTTTCTACTTATTTTGCTACATATGCGGTTTGTATTATTTTTCCTACGGAACACTGATTACTCGCAAACCCTTGATGAATGCTTCTAGAAGGAAATAGGACAACACCTTCTTGTGATACTTTGTAATGTTATGTTGTTAATTATTCGTTAGTAATATTGTCAGTGCAAACACAAACTTCTACTGCGAGTTGATCGGACCTGTCAAAAGCCATGTCTATGTTTTTTATTCTATGTGCTCATCACATATATTTACATAAATGCTGTGATTTTCTATGTGCAATGAATGCACACAATTTATGTTATTAGGTTTGTAATGCTTTTGCAACCGCCTTTCCTCATTCCGTTCCTTAGCTTTGGAAGTTTGCACAATAGTTGGGAGTATTTTTGCATTTTTTTCTCTTTCTATTGCTGATAGGCCTGAAGTGCAAGAAAGTGACAGAATAACCTATTTATCAGGTCCAAAGTCCAACATTCGGTCAACTCAGAAGAAACTCAACAAAAGCATCCCAACAAGGTTCAGCACAGAAATCTGTCCCTGGACCTAAAGAAGAACCTTCTAAGTCTGGAAGCAAGGTTCCAAAGCTTCTGCTTGGAACTCTGCTTGTTGGTGCTGCTGGTATGGCCGCTTATCAAGCTGGCTACATAGACCTTCAGTTTATGGATGAAAAATTGCCTTCGACCATCAGGGAACAAAATCTCACAAAGATGTATGAAAATCTGAAGTTCCCTTTTGAACAAAAGGTTGATCAGAAACAAACCATGTTGGATCCAAAGAATGACATTGTTCAGGATACACCCATGGTCCTTCCAGCTGAAGGGATTCCAACTGCCGGTGAGCAGCCTACTCCTGCAGAAGAAAAAGAAACAGAAACCGTAACCCAGGGAACACTGCCAGTTCAAGATGAGCATGGTGCTGATACTAAACTGCCGTCTCAAGATACTCTCTCTGTTGATATAAAGCCAAATGTTGTAAATAAGGCAGCAGGTGAAGTTCCTCTTGGACAAGCTGACAAGATAAGTAGCACAGTTTCTCCAGTAGAATCAAGCCCAACAACGGCTGAAGTACAAAAGGTTTGAGTTCGTCCTGAACTTGTTATATAACCACCGATTTATCATCATTTGCATGTTGATTGGTATATCAAAGTACTTATATTTTCTCATTCCAAATTGGTAATTCGATGGATTCTATAGGCTTAACAAGGATTACTGTGTTGCTTTTAGTTTTTATAGATTATACACTGTAGAGGTTATGCCATATGATTTATGCAGAAGAAATATCTAGAAATGGAGATCTGAATGAAATCCTCCAGTAATCTAGTTTTAAAAAACATGATTAGTCATGCAGCTGTCGCAGCTTGTTGTTTAACAGTACTATCATCTATCTATGTTTGTGATTTCTGAATTTTTTATTCGATTGGAATTTGACATTTAGAGCTGGCGCTCTTGAGCAATTTTGAGTTGATAGTATATTGACTTTGAGTTATATCACTGTGAAGTTTAGAACCACTAGATTGTAAGTTACATTTTAGTAACACACCACCAGTTGTTCCATGTAGCAAAACCTGACGAAACTTTTTTTATGTCTGTATTTTTGCATGATGCTGTTTCTAAGTATATATTGAATAAGGACGCTGGTAGAATCGTCTAATTGATAAATCCTTATCTGTAGGATCCATTAGGTGCTGATGTAGGTGAACATAAATCTCTTGCTGAGACATATTTACTACAGGAGGAGCATGATATTCCTAAAGATGTGGTATGTATTCCCACCTTTAAAAATTGGACAATACCAACATTGGAAGAAATACTTCCTATTGATGGAGAGGCTGCTAGAAATAAGTTGATGACACTTAATATTCATATTTCAATGTTTACTTTATCTATTTATGTTGTTAAACAGAGTGCTAAGGAGACTAAAAGTGATGGCATTGTTGGTGGTGTAAAAGCTTCCGATGATGGGAAAATTATGCTGGATATTATAGATGCTATTCATGCCGCTGAAAAAAAGCAGGCAGATACAGATGCTTACACGTATTCTGAAGAGAAAAGGAAGTTGAAGGTTTGTTATCCATTTGCACGTGATGTTTCTACTTAGCCATGGTCGTTGCTTTGTACACATCAAGGATTAGCAGTAGCATAGCATGCCTATGTATTTTTTTGTACAGTATTGTTTTCCTCCTGTTGAGCTGTTTCAGTTCTCATGGACATCCGGCAGTTCCATAGCAGCTGCAGTGCTGCTAAATTAGTTCATGTTTTTATTGATAATGACAATAGTCATTGAACCTTTTGAGCATATATACTCCCCTATTAAAAAATAAGAGCATATTATTCTCCAACACTACAAGGCTTGCAAATTTAATGACACTTTCTTCTTTTTGCCCTAGTTTGTTTCCCCCCTTTCTTCGACATTTATAACTAAACACTGCTACTCCCTCTGTTCACTTTTGTAAGTCGTTTAAGACAGCTGAAATTGAATTGTTTTAGGTGCTGTCTTAAATGCCTAAAAGGTCTTACAAAAGTGAACAGAGGGAGTATTAATTTATCCCTCTCTTATTACCAAGACATCAATACCATGGATATCATGTTTACTTCCCTTTACTTCTCTTGGTTTCATACCATTCCCAATCCACTCGTAGCAAACAAAGTAACACCTTACATCTGAATGGACGGAGTAGCACAGAGTTGACAGTAATAATTTTTTCTTGGGTATGCTTGTGTTTTTTCAGGAAAGATACGAAAAGGAGCTGAAGGATACGAGGGCCCGGGAGCTCATGTACGCTGAAGAGGCAGCAATTCTGGATAAGGTGAGTCAGGCATGCTTTTTCTGGTTTCCTTATGCACGCGCAAGTCATGTGTACGCTTGTATGTTTCTTCAGTGATGAGCCAGTTTGCTAGATGTAAAATTGGTAATATTATTGGAAATTTCATGAAAACGACAATATATGGAAAATCTTTTTCATTGTTACGTTGAGATGGCACTAACGTGATCAATCCAGGTATTTCTATGTATATTTCGAGTGTTCCACCCAACAAATATCGCGTCGACGTACGTGTAGACGTTGAAGGAGTAGTAGTTTAACAATATTTCTCAAATGTTAGTGAAATATGGATTAAATAAAATCAAAACATCAGAATTATATCTGCACAATGTGCATGCTTTTCTTCACTCTTGTCAGTGTATTTTAGTATGCACTATACTTGTATATAGTATCTTTTGTCTGTGTTTTAGTTTCAGATGATTGCTTTAATTTTGTGGCATTTTGAATTTCATGATGTTGCTTCAGGAGCTGAAGAAAGAGAAAATGAAGGCTGCTGCTGCAGTTAAAGAACTTCAAGAAAAAACTGAACAAAAGCTGATGGATGAGCTGCAGCGGAAGGTCTGTCAGATGTGCTTCGGTGTGCCATATTTTTTCTACCCTTCTTACATCAATTCTTTATGTGACTGTACTATGACTGACATAATAGGATGAGGAAGCAAGTCAACAAGTTGAGAAGGTACAAGAGTTGGCAAAAGCCGAACTGGCCGCAGCTCTTGCAAAGGAGAAAGCATCCCAGATCGAACAGATTGCTGAAGCAGATCTCAATGTATGAACCTGTACCATCTTTTCTTTTACGATGATAGGCAATGTTGTAAACAGCCTTATGAGGTTGGCATACTGCAACCCCAGTACCCTATACCAATACTTCAGGAGATGCGCGTGATAGTAGCACGTGTCTCTCAAATGCGGTTTGCTGAATTGAGCGGTTTCCTTGAAAGCTTTAGTGGTCGCACAAAAATGGTAATATCTATATACTGCTGGAGTCTCCCCTACAGCTTTCATTAAAAGTACAGATTATCTTAAGATCATGTGGACATATCAATTGAGTAAGTGCACTCCAGAAAATTCTTAGAGACCATGGTACTAGAACATGCTCACTTGCAATGAACTAAGGAGCAAGCGAATTGGTTGAATAGTGAAATTGGATGGATTTTATTGCAATCAAAGGCAGAACATTATCTAAGAAGGGACTGTTTTCCTTCTTTTAAAATAATAGGCGATCTCTGTTTGTTCTATCTTCCATGTATACATCTTCCATTGCTAGACAATTTGTGCAGTGTGTACAGTTTCAGCTTGCTTGCACTTGTTTACTGCCTTTTTGGGTTTATTTTCAGATAGATGCTTTGTGTATGGCATTCTATGCGCGATCTGAAGAAGCTCGGCAGAGTCATTCTGTTCATAAGCTTGCTCTAGTAAGTATTTCACTTTGATCCCATCATGTACTCGCTTCGGAAGGCTGGAAGCTTAGTTATTATTGTCTAATCCTCTGCTTTCAGATTTCTAATGACATAATTCTTAATTCTCTGCAGGGCACTCTTGCTTTGGAAGAAGCTCTATCCAGCGGCTCGCCAATCCGGACAGAGGTCGATCAATTGCGTAAATCTCTTGAAGGTATTGATAAAGATTCACTGTTAGAATTGGCTCTTTCATCGCTTCCAGAAGATGTTCTCAAGTATGGATCAGATACCCAGATGGAGTTAAAACAGAAGGTAGGTTTTGTGCTGCAATAAATGTTCACATCTGCTTACAGCTTTTTATTTGTGTAATGTACTGTTGTTTAATATGAACTCAGTGTGAAAACTCAAGTAATAGTAATGCATTCCTGATTGTTGTATCATTTTGAATATTAGAGATCGCTATTTACTTGCAGATGTTAATTACTTGTTTTGTTTGTAAACACATACAAGTCGTTTCAGATAGGGGTACACCCTGCAACACACACCTTTCACATCCATACCTTTGACCATTATTTTTCTAGTTATATGTAGAATAACTATAATGATCTGCAAGTACTTTTGATGCCCAAAACAATATTCATTCCCATTTGAGAACCTGAATACTTGGTAAAAGCATTGTTGAGGAAATCGTTAACTGGTAGCTGCTCGGTGGGCTGGTGAGTAGGGGATTAATAGGCTAATCGGCAAGTTAATCGGCCATTTAATCAATTAATCGGACGATTTATCGGGTAATCGGCTACTCGGGGACCCTATGAGTAGGGATTAATCGGCAAGTTAACTGGTTAATCGGATGAATTCTTGAACAGGGGGTAAAAGTCATATCTCTATTAATCATGCAATGATGTACTGTCAGTTGTCATGACACTTATTGAGCAAAAACTAGTCTGGCTACCCTTACCATCATTTCTTTTTGCAGTTTAATTCCTTGAAGGCAACAGTCAGACATTTCGGTCTTATACCATCAGGTGGTGGTGGTATACTTACGCATGCTGTCGCTCATGTTGCTTCTAACATCAAGGTGTGTTGATACAGGCAACTTTCTACTGGTCAATGAGAATTCTATATTGTGGAACCTGAAAATTTTGTATCTGAATCTTCTGATCAAGAGCTATCTAATGCTACTATTTATTCAAAGCATTATCTAATTTCAAGTCCAGACATTGTATTGCCTCCACATTTTTCACTTGTACTCCCTCCGTTTCTAAATATGTCTTTCTAGAGATTTCAATATGGACTACGTACGGAGCAAAATGAGTGAATGTACACTCTAAAATATGTCTATATACATCCGTATGTAGTTCGTATTGAAATCTCTAAAAAGACTTGTATTTAGGAACGGAGGGAGTAATAGTTGTCCTAGTTGACCCCCTGGGTTCTCTCCACCAGGCTTGATAGAGCATGGTTATCCTTTGGACTCCTTATAGCAATGGATCCTTCTGGCATGGTTACAATCAGTGATCATCTTATTAGTAAATTCGGCCGTCCTTAATAAAAAATACCTGCACTGATGAGATACTGTTGAAATTACAAATTATGCTTCTAAATCTGTTGCAACTGGTTTCAGGTCGAAGAGGACCCATCTGGAGATGGTCTTGAGTCTCTCATAAGCAGAGTGGAAGACTTGATTGTAGGAGGAGATTTGACCGCAGCAGCCGACGCCCTGACAGGAGGGTTGCAGGGGACCGCAGCGGAGGAAGCAGCTGCCGAGTGGGCGAAGCAGGCAAGGAAACGCGCGATTGCAGAGCAGACGCTCACCCTGCTTCACTCGTACGCTTCTTCGATCACATTTTCGTGATCTCGATCATTGATGGATCTTTTTTTTCTTCTATTTGGCAAGATTTACATGCCAGCGCTGCAGATTTCACGATACTCACATGTTTCTCTATACCATGTCGCAAATGCATGGTCCTTGTAAACAGAGATAATAAATTTTGCCGTGTAGCCACTTGGTATTGTGATACTCCAGTCGCCAGACAAGTTTGGATAGATATGTCAAACCTTTTTTTCCTTCTTTTTACTGAAAATGTGATGTTCGTGGTCTAGCTGCTATGGCACAGTGTAAGGTTGCAGGGGGAGGAACGCTTATGTTGCATGCAGGAATTTCCTCACTGCAAGTGATCCACTGAAAGGTTTGAGTTCAGTACCTCTTTAATGAGGCTGGGCACAGAATAGCCGCTCTGACCATATATAATTCGGGCTTGGAAAACAAAAAATTTCTGTGTAGAGATTACAATTTTATCAGTCAGAGTGCTCTTATATCTCAGTCCGTCACTTTACTATCTCTTCCAACAGGGCTCGGTTGCAACTATTGTTCAGGTGTATGAGCAACATGATTGAGCGAGTATTGTTTTTTGAGAAAGGAACAAAAGACTAAAACGCTTAAATGCACGAGTTTCTAATTCAGTGCTCTGCATCACATACTGCGCATCCTACTTATCAAAGAATCAATAGCTTCAAAGTATTTTGTTCTTTGAGAAAACCTAAAAGCTTGACCTCCAGACCACCATGCTTCGAACCAACTGTTGTGCTCCACCTCCAGCACCGCGGTAGGCAAAGGAGGGATCCGACGCGTTTTATATTCAGACGACCGCGGTAGGCAAAGGAGGGACAGCAGGTCTTCCAGCACAGCGTCTTCTAGCTGCTCGCCGGCCCGCGTCTCCGCGACCATTGTTTAGACTAGCCACAATGGGTGTTATTAGTCTATGTTACTTTCTCTATAGTGGGGAGTAACATATGTGTGGTAACATGGAGCCCTTCATTTATTAAGCTATAGACACATTTTGCCTTGATATGTGTGATGTTACTCATACTAGTAGTAACTAGTTATGTTACTACTTTCATCTCTTTCTTCATTTATTGCATGCCACATCACCTATTTAACCTAGATATGCGTGATGTTACTACCTATGTTACTTTCATTGTGGGTAGTCTTATATCCAGACGGAGGGAGTGATGAACATCTCTAATTATTTTAGCATGCAATATCACTCATACTAATTAAACAACCATGACAATAACAAATAATTTCAATCTCAAGTTTCTTAATAGGACATTGTCGGCCCAGTGGGAACCAGAGTACCACGAGCCGTTTGCCTGCGGCCCAGGAAGCGACACCAGGTGAAGGACTCAAGAGGCGACCCAACCATGGGAGCCGCGACGTAAGATGACTCGCGAGGGCCATGCCTCGCGAGGACCCTCTCCGCGAAGCAAGCACTACCGAAAACCGTCTCCCACGGCAGGTAGACTCGCGAGGCCTGTCTCATAAGGCGGCCTCCCGTGAGGCCCTCAGTGGGGGGAAGCTGCGCGACATGGATCACGTAGCTACGTACCCACCACATGGGTGACACGCCTGCGCAAGATGACAACAGTAGGGGCCATGCCAGTAGGCGCGGTCAGGGGAGGTTTCCTTTTTGGTGATAAAGGAGCAGCGGCGGCTACCTCCCCCCCAAAGCAAGTTCCAAAGCCTACCACTTCGGTGCGAGAAGACCACGAAGACACGACGCACTAGGGCAGATGTCATCGGCGAGCTCACCAGCGCGTCATGGATAGGGTCTTTTCTAGGCGGAGACTGCTTTTGTCAGGATAGAACTGAGCGTCTGCTCCCCTTTGAATTGTCATTGTGTGGCAACCCTTCCCGCCAATATTTTCGAGGAAGAGGACCCAGGGTTTTTCGAGGGTTTCCCTTAGCTCAAAACTCTCCCTGACAGACATACATCTATTAACATCTAACAATTCAGACAAATTAGCGGGCATGGCCATCAAGAAAGTTAAAATAAATAAATCAAATGCACTAACTCTGATAATCACACATTAAACCCTAAATAACATCTTATCGTTTTCACTAGGGACGATCAGAGTATGGTGTCCCTGCTAGCTAGGGATGACATGATCTCTTCTTTTGTTACCCCACAAAATGTGTTGATCATTTCACTCCCTCCCGCCCAACTGTACAACCTTTTTCTAGACATATTGATACACGAATCAACATTAAGGCTAACAACGATAGGACCGTATAGACGCCACTACATATGACAACCATATATATTGCACCGTGAATAGTGAAGAAACATGTGTTGTAATAGGACGTAGGTAGAGTACACTCAGGCATGAACTGCCGCAGTCCACTCTTCCTCACTCAGGGCTGGTGTGCCTGCATGGCCGGCTGCAGTGAGTGCATGCATGGCTGATTGCATAGTCATTTAGCCAATACTACATAAATACAATGATAGTAAATCGTGCCCCTGGGTCAATAGAGTATTACCGCTTCACTTGTTAAATAAGAGAAGTGATTTTTCACTGCCATTATCATACCACTACTAGAAAAAGGCCTACTAATGGCGCACCAGTTTTGCTTACTAATGGCGCATCACTGGTGCGCCATTAGTATCACGCCACTAGTATTTTTTACTAATGGCGCATCACTGGTGCGTCATTAGTATCTGGTATACTAATGGCGCACCACCCAGTGCACCATTAGTATATAGCACCATGCGCCATTAGTATGCCTCCCAGGGGTCATATTTAATCATGTGCTTTGGCACACTAATGGCGCACTCCGGATGGATGCTCCATTAGTATACTTGGCATACTAATGGCGCACTCTTTGATGATGCGCCATTAGTATACTTTGGCATACTAATGGCGCACTCTGTAGTGATGCGCCATTAGTATGAATATTAGATTTTTTTTACGTTTCTGATTTTTGCACAGGTTACAAAATATATTAGCACACAGCAACAATAGATTCATCGAATACAATAGAAGATTAGTCTCCGAATACAATTCATCATATTAGTCTCCGAATTCAAAAGACTGAACAAAGATAAAACATTACAAGTCCCGAGACCGCGAGTATCGAGTTTGTCTTCACATTACAAGTCGATATCGATCATCTAAACTACCATCACATAAAAGAGAGCTGCGGTCATCACGATGAGCATCATCGCGATGAAACTAGTCTTCATCCGGTTCCTCCAACGCTCCCTCCTCTCTCCCGCTAGACAGCGGGCGTATCTAGATTCCGCCTCCGCCCTAGTGGTGTACCCTTTGTAACTGTTACCGTTGAAACGGTGAACCTCTCTCCGACACTCCTCCCAGTCGTCGTAGACTCCGGGAACCTTACCCTTGTACACAACATACGACAACATCTCTATGCACAAGCCAAACAACAGATAATACATACATAAGCAATATATAAGTATGCAACAAAATGACCGGAAGAGAAAAGCAAGACATTAATAGCACGATTCATGGTCCTACTAATAAATAGCATCGATTACATCTAAGTTGAACGACTGTCCAAACCAAAGAGACATACAATTCATTAAAATTTAATTACAACATGAGCCAATCAATGTTTCAGAACTACACATCACTACTTTCGACTCGACTCATGGACAGGAGCGTGGATGAAGCCGCTGTCTATCGTGATGGTCATGAAATCGCGGGCGCTGTCAGCCTGCATTTGTAGCATTCCGTCTATCTCAATGTTGGACGGTTGATATCTGAGGAAGAACTGCCCCGAGGTATGAAGGACATCTTGATGGATGATGTCCGCAAACTCCGACTGGATGCGAAAAAATTCTTGTCTGATGTCCGCGTCCTGGATTGCCGACAAGCTCGCGGCCCAATCTTTGAGATTATTTGGTAGCAGAAGGTGATGATGGTCCCTTACGATCGCCCACATGTGATGGAGGGCGTAGTAGACATCCTTCTGACCGCTAGGCGGCTGCTTGACGCAGTAGAACGTCGTATTGTGGGCGAACACGTGCTTGCCGTACTTACGAACTGCCCTGATGAAGGTGCCTCCAGATTTGGCGTAGCCGGGGAGAACATCATCAAGAACTTTCTTGATATTTGTGTAGTCTATCTTGGAGTTACGGTTCGGGTCGAAATACGTGGCCATGGAATATTTCGGGCTTAAGAGGATGAGTGTGCAATGTGTGTCACTGCACAGAACACGGAATGTTAGAAAAAAAAGAACGATCAAAATCTAAGAAATCATATGTTACGGGGCGGTTAAGGGATGACTTACTCGGGAAAGTAAGCCACAAGGAAGTTATCCTTATCTGGGTTTGCCAGAATGACGTCTTCGAGATGTGAACTCGCGACTTGGCGGTCCCCAGCGCTGCTCAAGAGCTTGGCACGCATGTAGAAGGGGTCGACGATCACGATGTCTGGGGTCTTGTCTCTAATGATCCGCATCTCCATACTCAGCGAAAACAGCCGAACGAAGGTGTAGTGCAGCGGATGAAGGTTGAACATAGCAAAGATGTCATCAAACCGCAGGACGATTGTACCCCCGATGGCGCCATCCACAAAGCCCTTGCCCTCTAGCACCTTGGCCACGAAAACCGGGTATGCTACATCATTCTCTCTGAGACGCCGCTTCTCCAAAGAAAGAACACTGTCGTGTAGACTCCGCATAGCACCGGTTGCAGCATTGAGCATATTTGTCGGTAGCATCGCCCTACCCGCCACATGCACCCTCCTCGAGATATCCTTAGGTGAAGGTGGCCCGTCCTGAGCACGGATCGTACTCGGTGCCGGCTGGCTCGCACCGGCGGCCTTTTTAGTCGGCCGTTTCCGGCCCTTCTTCTTGATCTGCTGTAATGGGACCAAGTTCTGCTCACAGACCGCCTTCTTGAGCGTGTTGGGGCTGATAATATTTGGCACCTCCGCTATCTGAGGCTCGGTGAAGGCGGCAGCTGGAGGCGTCTCCTGAGAACTGAACGCCAGACGACGCCTGTTGCAATTGGGTTTCTCCGCCGTACCAGCTAGATCGCGGTCGTCTTGTTTGGGTTCTTGAGAAGGAGGCCCGCAGAACTCGTCAACGTACCCATGTTCGGCAAAGTACTTATCGACGTTGGTAAATGTACCATCGTCGTTGTCGTCGTCGTCCGGATCCTGTGCCATAGGGATGTCCGACATGTCCGGTAGCGTTGCGGCGCTCTTGCCATGGCTTGGCGCCGGCACGACTGGCGGTCTTGTCTGTGGGGTGGTGTCCCCCGCCCCCAAACGAATCTGGCTCTTCGGCCAAAGCAGGGGCCAGCTTACGCAGGCGCTGAGGGTCATCTCATCTTCTTCGTCGGCCCCAGCGGGTCAAATCGGAGGTAACAGCTCGTCGCAGCCTGGCAGCACCCGAACCACTTCAACCCTATACATTGTGGGTGGCATCGGATTACCGTGGAACACGGGGTTGCCCGGTTGAACGATTCTGTCCTTGGCGACATCGACCAACTCGCCGCCCACAAAGTGCAGGAGAGTGCAAGGAACGTCGACGGCGCCCTGCGAAAACATGTAGGGCGTCAGGGATGCCCAGTCAAAGGCAAGGAGATGAAGTCCTCGGTCGAGAGGCTTAGTTACCGTGATGCCGTCGAGCTCGGCTAATGCCGAGGCACCGCCAACGGCGGGCGTGCAACTGACGGAGGGGGCGCTTTCTGGCGAGGTGCCTGCCGGCGTACACCTGGGTGCATTAAACTCCAATGCCGGCGTCGGAGACACCAATACCGCCGCCACCGGAGACACCAATGGCGCCGCCGCCGTAGACACCAATACCGCCGCCGCCGGAGACACCAATGGCGCCGCCTGCGCGTTGTGCGAGTTGCTGGCCATGAAGCTAGAAATCGGGGGCG
This sequence comes from Triticum dicoccoides, assembly GCF_002162155.2. NCBI lineage: Eukaryota > Viridiplantae > Streptophyta > Magnoliopsida > Poales > Poaceae > Triticum > Triticum dicoccoides. Next base: position 750,184,186 of record NC_041382.1, read on the forward strand.
GCCCCTGTTGGCCACCCGCAATCCACGTCGTTATCCCATGAATCAAGGTAGGCATAATGCCGGTGAGCGTCGATCCCAGTTGTTGTTGCACTTGCTCTTGGACCATCTTCGGAATCTGCGCCACTTGCGCCTTGAGTGCTTCAACCTCGCGCGACTGGCTTTTCGAGCTGGTCTTTTTCTCCTTTCGCCCACCAGCGACATAGTATGACGACCATTTTGTGGACAAGCCTTTGCCGGCCACACGACCAGCTGACGTCGGCTTATTGAGCTTATCCCTGTTTTTCATTACGTTCAACGCCCTATTCAAAGGGGTGTCGAAAGGGGAGCTCTGAGACGACCCCGTGCTATTGCTTTCTTTGTCCTGCGGAAGGAACGTGAACCATTTAGAAATACTGGAGATTAATTAGAATGCAACCATATGGAGCTAATTACGCGGGGGTGTATTCCTTACCAGAACAAGCTCAAGCTCCTTGGTCTTCGGATCCGTGGTAAGCTCCTTTGTTACCGGGTCCTCCTTGTACCGGGCCCTGAGAAAGTTCCTGGTCTGCTTGTCACTGTATTTCTCGAAGCGGGGCGGTAGGCCTTGCTCGGCACGCTCCGCTTCCTCCTTGTCTCATACAGGCTCCGCCACTCTGTAACCGCCGGGACCGAGTTGGTGGACCCCTATGTTCAACTGCCGCATTTCTTTCCCCCACTGACTTGATTTGGAGGTTGCGGGGCTCTCGCACTTGATCTTGAACTCCTTGTAGTCATCTTCGCTCATCAAAGGATATTTCGCCTTTATCTTCTCATAACTATCACCTTTGTCAATCATTGCCTTCATTGTGCTTTTCCAAGTAGACATGGTCGTGCTCATCGTCGTGAGAGCGGCACCGTTCACTTTATTACCCGAGAGGCGTGTGTTTGCGAACTCAGCGGGGAACTTGTATTGTTCGTGCAGCTTCGTGAAGAGGAGGCTGCGCAAATTCCCTCAGTCCTTATGCCTTAGGTTCTCGGTGTTGATCGAGGCGGTGCTCCGGAGAATGCACCCGAGCTGAATCGAGTACCCCTTGACTACGTGTTTGGGCGCCGTCGGATGCCCGTCGGAGTTCACTTCAGTAAATTCCTCCCTGACAGTGCCGAGCACGTTCGGGCGCCGGTCCTTCCGTTGCCTCTTCGGTTGGCTGCCATCTGTGTGTGCGCCTCCATCATCAGTGGTGGCATCCGCGGCGCCATCATCAGTGGTGTCATCCCCGACGCCACTAGGGGTTGTGTAGTCAGGATTGGTGTCTTCCGCGGCGTCCTCATAGCGGTGAGGTTCTTCCTCCAACTCCTGGGACAGCTCCCAGAATTGCTTGCCACCCGAACCGCCGGCCTCATCGTTGTGGGCCATGTTTTGCTCTAAATAGGAAAAAAGTTTGGTCAAAAAGTTGGTTATTGTCAAGGAACAAGATCATGGTCTCATCATTTAGGGTTTGTCGACACCGAGGCATCCTAAAAGCTAAGCTTTTATCATTTAGGATTTGTCGACACCGAGGCACCCTAAAAGCCTAAACATACATCATTTAGGCTCTCATCGACACCGAGGCACCCTATAGAAGCCAAGTTAAGTTTTCATCATTTAGGGTTTATCGATGCCGAGGAACCCTAGGTTGGGCCTAAGCACTTGGCACTAATCACTTGACTCTATTGCCACCTATGTTGGGTTTATCATCTAGGGTTTATCGATGCTAAGGAGAATTCTAAGTTGAGCCTAATCACTTGGCTCTATTGCCACCTATGGTTTAATGCAATAAGAATGGCGGGGCAGTTGATCCTACTTAACTAAGTACTAAGATACCCCGACCCATGCATTAGTTGCAAGTACCCCATATGTCCTATTTTTAGCAAAGTCATGCTAAAATTCACAGAAAATTTCAGCATGACCTTTGCTGAAAATAGGACATATGGAGTACCCGAATTTGCCGAAACGAAAGTTAATCGACATTCCGGCAAACTCAAGGGCCTCTCGGGGTACCTGCAATATCATTATCCCCGCGTAATGAAGTCGCCAATGGGTCATTTCAGAAGATCACAAGTAGCATATCATCACAAGTACAACATCATCTATAGCTTTATATTAACAAAGCATAAGCACATATACAAAAGACCACTTATGCCAACAGTATGGTTTATATCAGATTCAGAGTTAGAAACAGGAAAAACCGGTGCTTCAAAGCCTACTGGACACAATTTACATCTATCAGTACGGGATGTCCTGACTAATTTCAAGTGTTCACAGGTGAACTTGTACCATGGATGAGCCTAGTGCTTCATTAGTCAACTGAACAGAGATAACAGGGCATAACACCATACATAAAGTGATGAGCATACATACTACTGTCCAAGCAAATTAACTGAATAGTATTGTGTCAAGTTCAGTTTAAAAATCCAGTTACTGCTTGAGTGATTTGACACCAAAAATTACTCCCAAAAATTACAATGACTGTATATATTCACTGTACAGGCTGTCAAGTTCTATTTCAGCTCAAGTTGCATTACAACACAAACACTGTAATTCATCTGCTCACAGAAAAATTAATAATCAAAATCAAATTACAATAGGGGTCCCAGGTTTGACCCCATGATACGTGCTATCCTGGGATTATTCCTCTTCTGAACAAACCATCATGCATCATTTTCTAACCAAGGCATAGCTCAGGAAAACCACTTGCTTTGACCAGAACTAGCTGATTACCCCAAATCTCATGGTAAAATTAGCAAGGCAAAGCATTTCTCTGACATGACCATAGCAAGAATGACACACTATATATAATCTGGTGAGATAGCAGCAGCAATCTCAAAAAAAGCAGAGACATCATACATACCACCTGAGCATCGCCCACAGACATCCAGGCACATCACCCACTATTGTTGCCTGTAAAAGGCCTAATATCCACTAGTATTGCCTATTGATCATATACCACCTACTCATATTTTATTCAGTCATTTTACCAGTTGTTTAACCATAGATTAGGGTCTGTCTAGGAGGTTAGTCAATGTAAAAATTGAAAAGCTAGCTAGCAGTACAGTAAGCAGCAGCAGTATTAGTGTAGCAGCAGGGCAAGAGCTTCAGCAGAAGCAGCTCAGGCAGGCGCAGGGGCGCGCGCGGGACGGCAAGCAGGGCCGGCATGGCTAGGTGCGTGCGCGGGTGTGCAAGGCAGCGAACGGCTGCCGGAGGCAGCAGGCCACCGCGGGAGGCCCGGAGCTGCGGCGGACGCGACTGCTCACGCACGAGGCACCGCAGTAGCAGCGCGTAGCAGCAAGCGGTCGGCGAAGAGAGGGGAGGGAGGGAATGGGGAATGGTGGAGAAAGGGAGAAAGGAGGAAGGAGGAGAGGTACTTGGTCGCCGGAGGGGTCGGGGTCGGCAAAGGGGTCGGGGTCGGGGTCCGAGCTCGTCTGGGTCCTCGCTCGCTGCGGTCGAAGGAGAGCAGGGGCCGGTGGCGGAGGATGGCAGGGGCAGGCGGGGTGGGTGCG
>NC_041382.1:750188006-750188699 GCF_002162155.2 Triticum dicoccoides
TCGGGGGGCGCGGGGGCGGCGGGGGTGGAGTCTTGCTGGGGTCGGGGCGGCAACGTCGGGGCAGCGCAAGACCATAATGGCGGCGGCGGTGCCGACAGCGTGCAGGCGCGACGGACGGAGGGGGCGGAGCAAGGGGGCGGCAGCGTACGTTTGGGGTCGAGTGGGGGATCTGGCGAGGGAGGGAGGCCACAATGCGAGGGGAATAGGTGGAGTGGGGGAGGGTTAGCAATGGCGCACCTCCCCCTAGTGCGCCATAAGTACGATGATTCTAATGGCGCACCTCCCCCTGGTGCGCCATTAGAATTTTGTTTTAATTACTAGCCCGACTGGTCAGGTTATATTTCACCTAACCCTATCTCCATCAGAACACGCCCACTAGCTTGACTGGTCAGCACGTAGCACACACACTAGGAGGTCTTGGGTTTGATTCCCAGGCTCCCCAATTTTTGTTTTTATGCATTTAAAATGCTGTTTGATATTTATTTGTGTTTAAATATGTTCAAACTTGTTTAAATCATAACAGTAATATTTTTTATAAAAAAGTAATATTTTTTTTAAAAATATCATCAAATTTGTTATTTGAAAATATTTATGAATATGAAAAAATATAATCAAATTTGTTTTTTTTGCAATTTTAGTTGCATTTATTTGTGACGGTGGAGCGGGCCGGGGAGGGTGCGGTGGGTCGTCGGC